>NW_017729022.1:174080031-174095439 GCF_001723915.1 Gavialis gangeticus
CGTCTCCCTCAGCATGCCCCCCAGAGCTCGGTAATCTTCTGCATTTAAATTAAGCCATTTCTTTCTACCCCATCCTAGCCTATGCCTAGGAGTGGTGGGGCAGAGAGGGCACAGCAGAGCAGAATCATTGTTTTGTGCCCTGGGCAATAACAATGCATGGGGCAGTGGCAGCAGCTGTGTTAGCAGCAGCAGTGGTGACAGCAGGCTGACATTGGAGGCAGCTGCTATTTTTGCACCTCTCTGCCCCCTAAGTTGGTGCCTAAGGCTGGTGCACTGCTTGCCCCCCACTTTGTTATGCTAGTGCTCTCAGTTCTGATGCCTGGACATGCATCTGGACCCAGCATGGTTGGAAACAACTCAGAACTGCAGTGGAAAGGAAATTTCTAGTCAGCCCCAGGCTGGAGCATGGTGAATGCAGATTGACTCTTCAGAGGTACAGTTGTAAAGCCATGGCCGGTCTCCACTGAGTATGTGTGCATTGTGATTTTTTTAAATGATTAAAACTTGCCTTCATTTGGACAGGTTTTCATGGTGATTTCAGAGGCTGGCCCATGCCAAACATCCCATGCTTATCTCAAACCATGAGGGGGTATTTAGAGCTCTTCAAAGAAAAGGTCATCAGGATTTTTTAACTTTGGCAAAATAGCATATTCTCTCCATACTTGGAAAAAGCTGAACCATTTTGGCTGCAATGAAAAAAAAAGAAAAAGAAAAAATGAAAAAGGACTGCTGGGGGCAGGCACCCAGCAATGAAAATTTGAGCCTATATAGTTAAACCTGGCAATGTTTTAAGTACCCAAAATAAATGTCTTGTAACAGGAAGTTTCAGGCCCCTTTAAAAATGTAATCAGCCCCACCCATTATGTAGAGATAATAGCAGCAAAACACAAACCTCACCATTTGAAGAAAGTGCCCCCTATCATTGTTACTTATATAAGGCCATAAATGTACTTAGGACTTCATTCTTAAATTAGAAGACAAGGAACCTATCCAAGCGATTTTTATAGCCGGCATAATTACGGAGTCAGTCAATGCATCAAACCATCAGATGGGGTGTACAGAGGATAAGGAAGAATGGGGAAACAACTGAAAAGTGTAGGAAGAAAAGTCTTGGAAGAGCTGTTTTTTGGTTGTAATTCACAGAGAGGAAAGAGAAATGTGAACAGATTCCAGAACCAGAAACTCTCCCATTTCCACTGACAATGACTTTCTCTGTGGTTTGGGGCAAATTTGTTCACCTCTGGCCCTGTTCCTCACATGTAAATAGAGGTGAATGCTACTTCCTTCCCCACAGGGTCTTTGGAAGATTGTTAATGAATATTTATAAGGCACTGAAAGATCAAAATGAACTAGCTTATAGGATTCTTCCTGCTTTTTTTTGGCAATCTGGTCCCAAAGCAGCCTGTCATATCTTATTACAGACCCTGGAAAAATTGGAATGGACACTTCCTTGACCATTTGGTTGGTCCAAAATTGTGGTCAGGAATGCAGATGGGCTCTTCTTAGGACACTGGAGAGAGCAGCATTGTTATAATACAGATGTTTCTGAAGCTGACATTTGATGCCTCAGGTTGAACTTTACCTGACTAATTCATCTTTGCCAGATTATCCACCTCTGTCACAAAGATCACGGGAGGCAACAGAGATGGAAGATCTTATTCTTCTTCAGAAAATCACAGTGCAATACACAGTACAATCTGCTGAGGAAATTCCACTTTAAATAACATTACTGAGTTCCCTGCTGTTTTGGATCCTAGCATAGATTTTAATAATGATATTTATTAAATTCTTGAACAGATTCTAACAGCGGGAAATACACCCGCATTATTTTAAAGCTGTTAAATAAGCAGATTTTATTTACCAAAATACCATGCACTCCTTTGGCTATTAAACCTCTCCTTGGTGTTGTCAGGAGGGGTGCCTGTTTCTGTGTTGGGTAATTGGCTGCACATTGCTGACGTCAATAGATAAAATGGGCTTCTAAATGAGAAGCAGTGGCATCCTTGGCTGCGAATATTGCCTCAGGTTTATGATTCTACATTCAGCCAATGATATTTACATATTCAGTAACAAGGTCTTTTGATATAATACTGAGATTAATTCCTTCCATCATGAAAGTAGCAAGCTATAAGCTATGTCTATTAGAGTGTTTGTCCATTACTATCCTCTGTTAGATGAAATCAGAACTGCTTAACTGTGTCTCATTGGTCCTATAGTGCTAATGGTGATCCTCTTTTAGCTCGACCATGTGAGGCGTTGGTCTTGGAACACAAAGTTCTGAATTCTGCCCTTGCTGCTGGCATGAAAGGGCAAGTACGACTTGTTGCAGTTCCACAAGGGACAAAGCTAATCCGTGGGGTCTACTGCTGCCATGTCAGGACATCATTCTGCAATCATTTTATGGCTCCCTGCTTCTCCATTCCCTGATATTTCCACCCCGTTTTCCCACCCCTGTCTGACTGCTGAAAGGGATGGCATAGATGGATTCTCCTCATTAGTTGCCTTTCTCCTTCTGACTGCTTGGAACAATTGGTTGCTAAAGGCTCCAGTCCATTTGCTCCACTTCCACTGCAGAGGCTGGGGTGAGCACAGGGAATGCTCCTTTGAGGAGTGCTGCCTGAGAATCAATACAGTCAAAGAGGTCCAGTTCACATGTGTCTCTGGAGGAGTCATGCATCTTTACACCCACAATTTAAGCATCAGCGTAGTAGACTCTGCTGAATGCTTAACCTGTCATTTGATTAGGGCATGTGTGCAAAGGCAAGGTGCAGGAGTGAAATCTAGCCAAACCCCCTGAATCTTTCTTCAGAATTAATTGGCCTGGCAATCTCATATTAATGGGTGCTTTTAAGTTTGACGGGGCTTCCTGCTCCTGGCTGGGCAGTAACAGCAGTATCTCCCAGGGGATTGCAGGATTTCTCTGTTTCCATCTAGATCTGCAAAGCACATTGGCCTGAGAAACTGGCCAAGGCTAAAAGAACACTTCAGACCCTGCAAAGATGTTCCATTATTAGAGACATGTGCAGAGGGCTCTGGGGTAGGTGAGGTGGATGTATTGAAGGTGAGGTAGGCTAAATTGTATTTTGCTTTGTGCATCCACATGGAGCTTATCCAGCTATGTAACTGC
Organism: Gavialis gangeticus; assembly: GCF_001723915.1. Classification (NCBI taxonomy): domain Eukaryota; kingdom Metazoa; phylum Chordata; order Crocodylia; family Gavialidae; genus Gavialis; species Gavialis gangeticus. Next base: position 174,083,159 of record NW_017729022.1, read on the forward strand.
CACGTTCTGGCACCTACACGCAGTTTGAAGTCCTATGCCACATGCAGAGTAGATGCACAACCATCCCCATGCAGTAGGCTGCACTCTGACCAAGCAGGTAGATACATTATATACTCTCTCAGGCCACATGTAGTTCTTGAAGTTGCAGCTCAGCCAAAAACATCACTACTGGGGAGAATACCCTCCCATGTTTAGTCCAATAGCTTTGTGCTTCAGGTACATATGTAGGAAGTGCGACTGAGGTTTTATTTCCTCTCCACCCCCTTCCAGAGGGTGTTTGAATATGCATCTCATGCTTCCTAAAGGAATGCTGTAGCCACCCAGCTACAGGTTAGGTGTTATTCAGTGCATTCTTCTCGAAGCTCATCCTCTGGGCAGCCAAGAGAGGGAGTATGTGGGGCCAGAAGGAAGAGAACAAGATAAAGGGTGTGTGGCTCAGTGAGCTAGATGATAGTCTGAATGGAAGACGGCCCTGGGTTTTAGCTTGGAGCATTGTTCCAAATAAGGCAGATACTTTCCCAGTGCACTGCTCCCCATTCATTTTATCTCATGAATATTAAATAGAAGGTGCAGCAGCCCAACTTCAAGAGGACACTGGAGAAAGGGCTGAACAATGCCTAGTGTGTGGCCTGGTGGTTAGAGTACTCTGCAAGTAGGTAGAGAACTGTAGTTTCAATCTCCCTGGGGATGAGGGGAGCCTAGAACCTGGGTCTGTTGCTTCCTGGTTGAGTGATCTAAACAGAGCTCATTAGGCTATTGGACTCAAAGATAGAGGGATCCTTCTCTATTTTGTTTTTGGCAGGTACACAGGCATTCAGGTAGATGGGCAACAGAATTGTAAACTGCACATAAGTGCTAAAACCACTGCTTATGCAACCAAGCAAGTGCTATCTAGGTCTGTAAAGTGAAATAGGATCTAGATTAGATTGTGTTTGAACCAGATTGCTAGATTCCAGTTATGATGTGAGGGCTATCAGATGTAGCTCTCGTCTTTCATCTGGGGAGCACAAAGTTCTTTACAAATATTAACCCTTGTGGAAACCCTTTCAGTGGGTCTGTTATTATTTGCTATTATTCCTAGTGGTCAGATGGTAACTTGAGAATTTACATGGCTTGACTAAGGTCACTCAACATGTTGGTGGCAGAGGTAAAAAACAGCTACAGAACCCTGACTCTTAGCCCCAGTTTGTGATCCCTCAGCCTTCTTGTCCCTTGTGCACAGTATCTGGAAAGATCAAACACCACATTACTACAGAGACTGTATAATTATCGCTTACTGTGTTATAGTGATATCTAAAGGTTCCAATCTGGAGCGTGCCCCCCTCTGTGACAGGCCGGTGTCTCTAACAGTAAAAGACAGTCCACCTCAATAGACAAGGCAGGCAAGTGGTAAGAGAAAATATGAAACATAGTCCCTATTTTACGGACATTTAAGGGACTTGACCAAGGTCCTATGAAAAGTCAGTGGCGAACTGGAAGTTGAATGGCCATCCTTTGAGTCTCCCTCTGGTGCATTGACTAGCAGACCATCCTTCCTCTTAATGAGAATCATTGTTCCAAGTACTTAAACAACAGCTACACAGATGCAAGGGAGAAAACAAAGACATCTGTTAAAACTATACCCAATGGATATTTGAATGGCAGGGTATCAGTGTAGAACCCTGCAGTAATACTATTAAAATCCACACATTTAATGAAAAAAATACAAGCTGAATTTTTCATGCTGTTATAGAATAAATCCATCACTCACAAGAAATGCTTTAATTCACATGTCTGATAGGAAAAATTGCCTTTGATCAATAGCATAATAGTCAACACAATGTGATGCCCATAGCAAAAATGATCTCACAGCTGCATCAAGCTAAAAGTCTGTGGTTCACAGTGTGCCACAGAAGTGACATTCACCAGGGTGATTTCCTCATCTCAGCAGCAGCAATACTCAAAGGTCTGAAATTATGATTGGGCAAACACTAGGTTGCTGCTACTGCCCATCATAATAAAGGGTTTCTTTTCTATAGGCTCTTTAGTCCTAAAGCACTTCACAGACTACAGACACATGGAACAATGCCACTATGTCTGACTTACAGCATGGCAGTGACAGGTGAGGAATTGTATCCACTAACAGAAAACCTACACTCTTGCAATCAGTTCCGTGCTATGTTTAGCAAACTGAAGTACCAGGTCAAATTGTGGTCGCAGTCAATAGTCTCTTGCCACTGATTTTAGCAGGGATTACAAGAAGCCCTAAATTATTTGTATGGTACGCTAAGGACATCTTTTTAGCTGGTGTAAATTAGCAAAGCTAAACAAAATTCAACTGTTTAAAAAAAAAAATCACAGCAGGATGAGAGATACTCTTACACTGAGACTAACTGTAGGTAAAAGAGGAAACACACTTCAAAATTCTTTGGAGAGGGAAAAGGCAAGGCACATCTCTAAAGTGTAACATGTCACATGCAATGGTGATTCTTTACATCTCCTATGGGCGTATCTACACGTGTCAATTTAAGGCACTTTAGTCCAATTTAAGGTACATTAAGGGTGTACGTCTACATGTGTGCACCCTTAATGCACTTTAAAAAATGGTGATTTTAGGCTATTTGTGCCTAAATTTGATACCTGCAAAAGCACAAATAGCTAAAGCTCATTAATGCATATGTAAACACATTAAGGCACATTAAAGTTAGTCCAAAGTGAGTACATACACAGCATTAGTCCCAGGTTAATCCACTCACACAGCAGTAATGTGTGTTAACATATGCACATGTAGACATGAGTCTAAATCACTTTAACGTACATTAAAGTTAATGTGCATTAAATTTAGGAGCATCTAAATGCACATGTAGACATGCCCTATCTGTCTGTATTTGTCTCAGTGCAATTTTACTGTACAGAATGGGAAGATGCAACTCTTCCTGCTTCCATTTGTTACTGGATGGTTGTATTAGAGAAGAATAAACATTTTACATTTAAAGGAAAGAAAGGAGAAGGAACTTTTTCCAAAGGAACCTAGGTCTCATTGATCAGTTACTGTGATGAAGTTGTCATAAGTTGCTCTTGTCCAATACAATGTAGAATACTGGGAGCAATGGCATGCATTTGCTAAGCAAAGAGATTAAGTAGGCTACATCAAGGTATTTGGGCCAGTTTCCTGTTCCTTTAGCAAATCAGACAAAAATAAAGAGTGGCAGTAAGAGACTCAATTGGATTAATTGTGGAAAGAAGTTTGGGCAGGTGCAGAATCAATAAAGAGAGGAAAGACAGTGCTTGGCACTGGAAGGAAGGGACAGAATATAACACAACTGGATTTTCAGTGTTCAACACTCTCAACAAGGGTCAGATTTCCATGTTGGCTCTCAGATCAAGTGGTCTGATGAGTACCTAGATGTTCCTTTTCGTTTTGATTGGGGGTAGTGAGTTCTTACTGAAAATCTTGCTCCCTAGATGATGATATTCCAGAGAATGATGCCACAGTTTCACTGGAGCCATGAGGCTCAGGTATGGGCAGTTCACTGAGCATTTTACAGCTGAGACTGAAGGAGAGGGATGGGGAGGACTTTGTTGAGCTGCTTCACATTGTAAAAGGAGAAACCAATCAATTTGTCCTTCTTACCCTATCGCATAATGACAACCAGGGCTAAGAAGCTGAACTGTATGATTGGTACGTTTAGAACAAATCCACGGAAATAATATTCCACTTCATCAAGTCTGTTAAAGAGCAGTGTAAACATTTCACATGGGGAGACTGAGAGAGTTAACTGTGTTCTTCTGAAGTCAGGCAGGCGGAAGGCAGGGCAGGGTGGCACCTTAGAGGCAAACTCAGAAAGTCACGAGCTTTTGTAGGCTACAACCTACTTTCTGGATGCTATGAAGGATGGTATGGGGAGACTGGGGAGGCTTTTGCTCTGCAGTGCACTAAGAATGGCCAATTCCATTGAATGGAGCTTAGTTGCTACAGAGATGGATAATATAGAAAAGTGAGAGAGAAAGGAGGGGGTGGGGAGAGACAGAAGGACCACATAAATGGGACTTAAAATATGTAGTATAATTATATAACTCTGTATGGCAGTTCTGGAAAGAATCCTATTTCCAAACTACTGGAGCTGGCAGGCATGGTTGAGTGAGAATGTAAGAATATGCAACTGATTGCATTTGGGCATGTCCACATCCTAGGCCATATTCTGATCTCAGTTGTGCCAGTGTAAATTTGGAGCGAGTTTGGAGGGATTATTCCTGTATTACAGTAGTATAACCAAAATCAGAGCCTGCTTCTCTTCCATCTCCTTTTACTTTTTTGCTATTTTAGTGCAAAAAAGATTTTAAGAGACTCCCCAAAACCATAGTTGCTCTTTTATTGCAAAATATTTATGATTGTTTCTAGAAACAACCATAAGGTGAAGGCAAGCTCTCTTAAGAATCACCGCCCCCCCTTTCTTTTCCACAGGAACCCTAGGGCCTCTGTCGGTAAGACAGATATATACAAGGCGCTAGATTGACATAAAGCAGTGACAGTCAGCTTGTGGCTCTTTCGGGTAATACATGTGCCTCCCATGTGGCTATAATGTTGTATTCACTCATATGGAGAGAATGGAACTTCATTCACAGGCTTCTCTTTCACTTCAGCTGCTGGGAATGAGCTGGTGAAGAGGGAGGGGAATGTCTTGCTAAGTTGCACTGTCATCAGGTTATTGTGATATGAGTTCATGACACCATGTCACAATGGGTGCACCTACATGTGCATTAATGTACCTTTGCTACTGTGTATTAAGTTTAGGACCTCTAATACAAGGTACTACATAAAGGCGCATTTGCTACTGTGCATTAGCATGGGCTAAGGCAAACATTTTCTTCTTGTGATGCTTAATGCACAGTAGACTAATTATACTGCGCATTAGTGCATCTTGGCAAAAACTGTGCTGACACACAGTAGAATGGGCTACTGCACGTTACAGCGTCTCATGTAGATGCGCTCAGTGTTTCATTATACCACAGTCAACCTGGAATGACACTGTATCACACCAGAGTGTCATAATGCCTGTTAGGAAGTGCATGGGTAGTGTAGCAGGTTTGAGGGAATCACTCAGCTCAAAGTCTTTTTACTATACAGAATTCCTTTTTCACCTGGCCACCCTGGCCTCTCAGGAACCAACATAAACCCCACTCAGTACCCAAACATTAACATAGTCCACACAGGGTTCATTCACAGTCCTTGAAAGGTTAACTCACACACCCAAAAAAGGCACCTCCAGCTGTCTGCTGCTTTCTTACCACACCACAGTTCTCATCTTCCTTGGAGTAAGCTCCCTATTGTGGTGCTGCTGCCTCCAACTTTGCAGCCCTAAGTCTCTTCCCAGACCCGAAGAGTCTGTAGCCTAGTATTGCAGTCACTAGCCAAGCAACCTTCTTCCTGCTTCCCTAGTTTACTGACTTCTAGTTTGCTCAGGTCCTCTCTCTATCACTCTTCTAAATCTCTCTAATGCCTTTCCCTGGGAGCCTTTTAACTTCCTTTGGCTAGCGCCATAACTTTCACAGCTGGCTCAGTCCACCAAGCAGGCCTGTAATTAGCCTTACTGCCTGCAGCTGGCTGTAGCCCCTGTAAGTCTGCAGACTCCTCCAGCCTGCAGCGTGCAGTCTGCTTGCTACAGATAGGTCTTGGTTCAGTTCCATGTGGGAATACGTCCACCTCTGAAAACCACCACTACATTTGGTACTAACAGGGCAAGATGTCTCAACCACAACAAACCTGTGGCTCTTTGCAGCTCCTTTTAGTGAATGGTGAGTAGCACTGATGCAGAACAGACTTGTGGGTAACCCTATGATCTCCACTTTGAATCCAGTTTAGATGGCTATGGACGGATGGATGATTGATGATAATCTATAGGAAACAAGTGATTTGATCTTGGTCATTTTGGATAGCTGTCAGAAAGATATGAGATGCTTTGGTTTGGTCTTTGTGACTGAGTGAGGTGGATAAGGAGAAATGATAAAACATACAAAGTCTTATTAAAAAATACAACCACAACCACTAAGGGCCTGATTCTCCCTTTAAGAAAATAACTTGCCTGTGAAGGTAGGTACTACTGATTTAGGCTAAGATTGTGCCACCATTACTCCCACAGAGAACCTCCCCATCACTGATTTCAGTGGGCTTGCTCATGAAGGGAAATGCAATTCAGTGCGAGTGAAGGGATCTGAATCCAAACCTGTGCACATGTGCAAGGAATTAGAGCCCCCATTATATATCTGTTACCTTGGGCTGCCTCTCTTCTGTGCACACATCCAGTTTAGCAAAGCAGACCATGTTTTAAAGTTTACATTTTACTCTCCATAGTATATTTCCCTTTCCTAAAGGCTGCCAAACCATTTGTGCAAGTAATACAGATGACAAGGTGTTTGGTTATGTTGAAAATAAATACATTCCTCCAGTGCATCAAGCTGAAGCTGAGTGCAGCTCTTTCATTGAAAATTCCACAAAGCAGCAGCAGGGCATTGCTACGAGAATACAAAGCCTTAAAATAAGCTGTTGAGAGGTTAGTCTTATCTTTGAACTTATTGTTATGCTTAGAAATGGGTCTTCAAACATAAATGATCATCCTTTTGGTTGAAACAGAGGGAAGAACTGGGAAAAGTTTTAGTACCCCATCCAAGTTTATAGAAGTGGTATAATGTTTAGCGTGTTAATAGAGGTAATTTTGTGAGGTGCTGGGTCCCCTCACTTCCGGATGTGGGTCTGAAAATGTTTTAAAAAGTATCAGATTTTTCTTTACACTACTTAATTCTAAATAGTAATTCAAAGTCAGTAAACCTGTGAAACTAGCAATCTGTGGTCTCAATGCAGCAATCATTTACTACAGACCCTGGGACTGCCCAACAGTCAAGTTAAGAACATGTATAAGTGTCTATAGATTTAGGGCCTTCATGGAAGAAGGCAGTGGCTACACACCATAGGTTGACTAGTGAATGCCTCCAAAGAAACTTGTTAAAGACTAAAATGTTCATAATTACTACCTCATCATTAATTTCTTTTTCTGGTCTATAGCAGGAGTGCTCAACCCCTGCCACCATGTCATTGGGCCTGTGGGGCTTCTCCTGGGTCCATGGGGAGCCTCACCAGGCATTCAGGGCAGGGTGGGGCATTATCCTGGTACATAGGGCCACGTGGAGGCAGCACAAGACCTGATCTAGCCCAGGGACAGACCCCGCACTACTTATTTGTCCCTGGGGCCAAAACCTTGAGCACCACTGGTTTGTAGTAGTGACCCTGCAATAATTCCAGTAAATCCTACCTATTAATATTTCAGTTCCTGCCATACTTAAGTATTATGTGTAGCAAATAGGGTATAATAATAAATTAATTGACTTAGCTTGCTGTATCCCTGGGACAGATTAAATATACCATATTTTCTTTCATATCATATGCCTCTGAATGAGACAAACACTTTATTTTTGGAAGACAGTTGAAAAGATCATTCCTTGAAACTACCAGTCAGCTTTTCTGCAGGGAAAACACAGGAAGCTGAAGTGGGGAAGCAAAATCCTGAGGCTGCTCTGCTAAGCCCCTAGCTGCAAGACTCAACAAGTGCTTCAGTCTGCTCACCTGGCTTGCGTAGAGGAGATGGGCAGTTCAGGTCCAGCAGGACTGAGCTCTTAGCTGATTTGGCAGGTGCTGCTGGCTGAGTCAAACTGCCCCCTTCAGCACCCACCAGATCAGCAGAAGATCTGATCCTGCTGGAGCTCAGCTACCCATCCCCTCTTTTCAAGTGAGCTAACTCAGCAGGAATCACTGGCTACCCACCGGGTTGAGCAGAGGGAGTAGACAGCTTGTCCCCACATTTTCTTGCTAAGACATGCACCCTGGTTTCCAGTAGCTAATTTTCAGGAAAGGGATGTATGTTGTGTATGAGTGAGTAAGGTCAAAAGTAGAGGAATGCTTAGCAAAAAATACAGGTCTAATGAAATTAATTCTTCTACATGTACTAACAGCCCATTGTCAAGCCTCTGAGAAAAAAATCAACTCATGCCATGGGTTGGCAGGAAGCTTTGTGTCATGCAGTATGTTGGAAAGTTTCTGCATTGATATAGTCGAGGGGTGTGTCAAAGTCAACTGCTCCCCTCCTCCCCCAGTTAGATCTGGGGGTTTGTTGCACGCTGGATCTGTACCTGGAACTGTCAGCAGAATGAGTGGCAGTGGTGGCCTGGGGACTAACACAGCCATTGTTCATCTCTCACTGTTGACACTCATCTCCAATAAGGTTCCATGCCTGGGAATTCAGTATCATGTCCCTTCCCCCACCCCTGAATACCCTACTCCTCCAGGAGCCCCATGGGCTGGGGAAAATGGCTTTGTGGTACAGATCTGGCTGCTGGGCCAAATATTTCATATAGTCTAATAAAAAGGCTGACAAACAAAACATGTTTGTTTAATATTTGTATTTTAATAATGTCTTGTATTAACATAGCTTATTATTTCATTCCAAGGATCCTAAAGTAGTTGACAAATTATGTAAATATACAAGATTAATTTTGCTTGTCACAGAAATGCAGCCATTTCTGGGACACAAGGAAGCAGTTTTTAACTACGTCCAACAGAAGAACAATGAATCCTACCAAAACTCCCAAGAGAATTTAGGTAACAGAATGCAACCGTCCTAACTGGAAATTGGCCAAAACAACTGGGCCTGCCTTTCTAAAGTAGCATGGTGCCTTTAATGCTTGCAAACAACCTGTTTTTTGTAAAGGCTCAGGATGACGTTAACGTGTTTAAAGGGAAACCGTTCACTTTCATTGAGGTATAAACCCAAATGAACAGTACAGAATGTGACGCAAAGGATTTATTTAAAGGTACTCAACCATCTCTAAAACCATCTCTAAAAATAACACATCTCTAAAAGGGTTAGCAATGAAAACCCAACAACAAGCTGTTACTGCAAGAGAACCAGGAAGATATGTACCAGTTTAGTTTCACTGTCCTGGATAAATAAAACAAGAAAAATGGACTAACAGTCTGCAAAACAAGATGTCATTTTTTTAAAGTTTCTGTTTTTCATATTCAAATGCATTAAACAAAGGCTTTCTAAAACGTTTCTCTTGACAAGGCCTCTTTAAAATACATAATCTGTTAATACAAGTTATATAAGGCCTTGATCTTTGTGGTATATGGAATGTACCTGTAAGGGGCCTGCAGTGGGACATCCCAGTCTTTCCCCCGATGCCCTGTGGGTGTCGTTTGTTGGTGGTGGGTTGTTGTTCTCCTTGCAAGCTGTAAGTGTGTGTGTTGCTGAATCCTGTTCTTAATAAAGATAAAGCTGTTTATCATCCTGCCAGGTTCTGATGAATGCTGACTTGAGGACAGAACCCCAGGGACATGGAGGTCTGAGTAAGTACCCCATCCCAGGAACCCAGTGGCCAAGGGCAAACACTATAATCATGCTCTGTAGTCCAGAAGACTCCTTTTGCCCTCACAGACATGAGCGAAGTTAATGGGACTAGTTGTGGGCACAAAAGATCTAGGTGTGCTCGTTGCAGGACTGATAGACAACCTTAGTCAGCACTTTGGCACTTAAGACCAAAAGTACAGTCTATAAAAACCCTGACCAACTACACAGGCATCTAAATTGCCAAGGGCCTGGATTTAAAAAAAAAAAAATCGATCAAAGCAGTTAATAGCTTTTTGATTAAAATGTACATACTGCTTTTTTCTGACAGGTGATTCAACATAGACCCATACAAACATTTAGGCATGGGCAGATCCAGGAATTTGAAAAGGGGCGGGGGGTGCAGGAGATGCCACCAATGCTGCAGACTCTCCCCTCCCCCCCGCTCTGCAGGCAGACCATGCTAGGGCAGTAGCTGCTGGGGACTTTCTGGAGTTCCCGAAACAGGTAAATCTTGCCCCCTCCAGTGCAGGCAGCTCCCCTCCCCTCCCATTTCCCTATCCCCCTCTCCAGCAGGGGTTGCCTAGAGGTTGCCTCTGGGTGCAAGAAGGGGGAACCAGCCTGCTGCTGACCTGAGAGTGGGCGAACCCCAGCTCCAGGGACTGGTTATGCTTTTTGCCTTAGAGCAGGGGCCAAATATGGCCTGCAGTGCTTCCTACCACTCAGGAAATTTGGTGGGGGGGTAGCAGTAGCCATTAATACTACCACCCTCCCCCACAGCCAAATTCCCATGCTCCTTCCCTTGCTCAGCCAGATCTGAGCCAGGCCACACCTCTTCTCCCTATGCCGCTTGATCAGGGTCAGGCTGGACCATGCCCCTTTCTCCCCTGTACCTGGATTGGGGCTGGGCCATACCTCCTTTCTCCCTGCACAGGTGGATTGGAACCAGGCAACCTCCTGCCTCGCCTGCACTGCCAGATTGGGTCCATGGCACCGGTCCCAGGTGCCAGATCAGGGCCACCAACCAGATCAGGGACAACGCATAGGGGATACACACGGGTGCACATGCACCCCCTGAGCATGGCGGTGCACCCCCTACAAAAACGTCCGGCAGCAGCTGCTGGTGGTCACTGCCCCTTGGTCAGAGCTCGTCACCCCTCTTCCCCCCCCACCCCGACAGTGCCAGCAGCATCTGTGGAGCTCCCCCGCTTACCACCGCCGAGCTCCCGCTGCTCCTGCCACCGCTGTGCCCCACCAGCTGCCAGGGGTATGAGTCGTTCATGAACCAGATCTAGCCCTGGGAGGAACCAGGCATTATCTATCTGGCCTGCCAGGGAAAAGGTTGAGCACACTGTCTTAGAGCCATTGGATACAAGGCATATGCAGTGCTGGGAGTGGGGACAGAAGGCCAGGGCTCTCCTGTCCTAGAGCATTGCCCTCCTCACTGGGTTACAGACATGCTCCATCTTGCTTACTGTCCTCTTTTTCACTTGGGTACCATGAATATCGAATTTGCAGCTGCAGTGTACACCTTCAACATGAGGGGTGGGAGGTGCCTTCACCCCAGCCTACCTTATAGGCTGGTGGTTTGGGCATTCCCCTAAGAGTTGGGAGATGTGGGCTTGGGAAGAAGGCGTAGAATCCAGGTCTCCCACGTCCTGAGGCAAGGGCTATAAGCGCTGGGCTATTGTATATTAAGCGGGGCACTGCCACCACCATCATGTTTTCCTAAAGGGACAATTTAAGTATCTAAGTCCAAGGTATTTGGGGCTCTGAATCCCAATGTCATAAGTACCTAATTCACAGGTGCTTCTGGAAAAAAGGCAGGATTTCAGAACCCACTTTCTCCCTGGTGTTTCCTGTTGGTTGATTTAAACGTCATTGTCCCTTTCCTGCTCAGTGAGCCAGTTCCTGTGAATCTTTCTTGATCTTCCCTGTTCTTTGGAGAGACATTGGCAATGTATAGGGGGTGCATGCAGGTGCACATGCACCCCTGAGACTGGCCATGCCCCCCCTGAGATTGGCTGCCACCAACACTGCTGGCGGCATCTGTGGGCAGTTGCCACTTGCCACCTCTCCGACCCCCGACACGGTTGTGGCTGCCTGCAGGCAGTCCCCACTCGGCCCACCCTCATTGCTGATGTCACCGCAGCTGCCTGTGGGCAGTCCCTGCTTGCTGCCACCACACCCCCACCGCTGACACTGCTGCCACCACCTGCAGGCAGTCACCGTGCCCCCCCAGCCTCAGGAGGCACAAGGCATTCACTGAGAGAGCTTAGACTCCTAACTGAAGAGTTTAAGAGCAGTTTGTGATTAAAAAAGTGAAAGCACTGAATAGATTTTGCTGTGTTCTCTGCATGCCAGTCCATGGTGCCGGTTAAAACATGCCTAATTTTGTGTGTGTGTCTCTGAATTAAGGAGGAATAGGAGGTTAAATGGAGGAAACAAAAGTCCCCTATTAAGATCTGCTTCTCAAAGACTGTTGCAACTAGCCACCAGATGTCAGCAATTATGTAGGTTCTACCTGGGATTGCAATTAAAATGAAAATAATTAACCACGCATAATCCAAAGACAAGGGAGGAGAAAGGTGAACAGAAGCAGGCAGAGCAGGACTCATGATGGGTGTTAGCCCATTGAGGTTTAGTGGGGAGCCAGAGCTGCTTATTAACTAACAAAATACAAAACACTGATGATCTTTGTGCTTCTTCCCTTCTTGTTTAAATGGGACATGGGTTGCACAGCAATGCAGCCTTGACAGTGTTAGCTGCCTTTTCAAAAATAAAATCCAACCCCAGTGTATGCATCTGAAACCATATGGGCTTGTTCACTAAAACCCAAGAAGGTACACATTATCCAGTTTAAGTGATCAGAAACTGGTTTAAACCTGTAACAGAATAGAAGCTCAG
>NW_017729022.1:174095618-174100274 GCF_001723915.1 Gavialis gangeticus
CCCCTAACCAGTTTATAACAGGCCACAAGATCCCCCCTCAGCCTTCTCTTTTGAAGGCTGAACAGGTTCAGGTCCCGCAACCTTTCCTCATAGGACCTACCCTGCTGTCCCTTGATCATACGAGTGGCCCTCCTCTGGACCCTCTCGATGCTGTCCACATCCCTCTTAAAGGGCGGCGCCTGGAACTGGACGCAGTACTCCAGCTGTGGCCTGACCAGTGCCGCATAGAGGGGGAGGATCACCTCCTTGGACCTGCTCGAGATGCATCTGTGGATGTATGACAAGGTGCAGTTGGCCTTCCTAACCGCCTCCCCACATTGCCGACTCATGTTCATCGAGGTAAGGAAAATGGCTGAAACTGGCTTAAGATAAACCTGTTTGAATGTAGTATCAGACTTAACTGATTTGGGTCAAACCAGTTTATGAAACTTCTGTCTCAGGCCCCTTCCCGGTTCAAATTAAATCTAAGTCATGCTTTGCAGCCCTGGGCTGGGCTGTCTGCTCCAGGCAGCAGGGCTGGCCCTGCCCCTCTGCTCAAGCAGTAAGGGGTGGCTGATGCAGGGGCAAGCCTGCCTGGGGATGCAGCCCAGTCTGCTGTGGGGCAGGGACTGCCCCCCTGCCCAGCAAACCCCAGCTGGGATCTTGGGCCTGGGGCTAGGGAGAGGTTAAACACCCCTTCCCCCACTCAAACTTCCTGCCAGCTTTGACTTGGACTACAAATCCCAGAGGCACCTAGAAGCAGGAAGAAGTAGTGATGGACAACCCTGCAGTGTCCTACTGCTGTGACTTTGGACTGCAAATCCCAGAGACCTCGGGGGCAGCAGGAAGAGGAAATGAACACACTGCCCATGCTGGCTGTGCCTGAGAGGTATGCTCTAGCGTCCCCTGGTCCTGGCCTGAGCCACTGCAGGCACACGGCTTTATTTCCTGAATCAAAGATAAGTATCTGTTCACTTCTGCTTCAGTTTAATGTGTGCAGTTTAGACTAACCTGCAAAGATTGAATCAATTCAGCCTCCAGCTTTTTGATTGTCTGTACTTAGCCCAGGAGAACTGGTACACAGCTTGTATTTAGTGTGTGTGTGGCAGGATTTTAGAACAGGGCATTTGTTACTGACCAGAAGGAAAATGAGGACCGCTGTGGCTGGGATTTATTTTTGTTCACAGATGCTGCCATTCCTGGGTGCTCATCCCTGTGGTAGAAGCGTAATGGACTGCACTGCACCTGGAGTCCAGAGAAATGGGTTTCTTTAGTGCTCTGTCGCTCAGTTCCTACAAGCAAGACCCCTGACTTCTCCCTGTCTCAGCTTTCCCCTAGCTTTAAGTCAAGGTATTATTGCCAGCACCTGCACACAGCTATGCCCCCCCACCCCAGCTCCTTGTCTCCTAGAAACCAAGCTCCTAGAGCAGCTAAGCTAGGAAGACCCTAAAGGAGTTGTGCTGCCACTGGTTGCCTTTCCCTGTGGCCGCAGTGTACCAGCTGCAGAGGGGTTTCGCTGCTAGTAAATATTACTTCAGACAGCACTAAGCACCTGAATGGTGTGGCAGCTGCAGTGGCAGCAGGTGCTTCCTGGCTCCTATCCCTTACTTTCTCATGAAGTTTTGTTTCATGGAGTTTTAGTGGAGGAGTCCTTGTCTAGAGGTACGTGGCTTGTCACTGCTAGTCACTGAACTGTTTCCCACAGGAATTTCTTTGTTCTGTCTGATCCTCTGCCAGCAGCAATGAGAATCTGGTTCCTGGTGAGTATGGACTACATCTTGCTGAACAGCGTTTAAAAAAAATCTGTTTCTCTCCCACATTTGGAAAGTGAAGAGGATTAAAAACATGAGACAGAACTGAATAGCTCTGGTTGTTTCTACTCGTGTTGTCCTGTGTAAACACTTGCTTTGGGTCCAGGCAATGTATTTTTGCAACCTTGGAACTGCAGATATGGGTAGCCCTCAAAACTTCAAGTGGTGGAACTTAGCTGATTTGCTGCAAATATGGTGTTAGGCCTAGTTGACTCCTAGGCTTTTCTTCTCATGCTTGGGGCAGAATTGCATGCCTCCCTGTTCTCTCAGAAGCTGTGTGGGCCTCTGAATTTTTTACAGATCTGGGCTGTGGTTGAGTTTGTGATGAAAGATGGTAAGGTGTGGCTGGTGTTGTAAATGCATCCTATTCAAGGTGCTGGCTCTGTCTGAGATGCTGAAATCTTTATCAGTTGGAAATGGGCTTTTTTTCACCCTGGACTTGAGTGCACACAAACCCAGGGAAAATTTTCTGTTGGGTTCCAGTTTCATGGCTGGGCTTTGGTACTTCTTTCTTTGCTGCTATTTGCTCTCTGGGCTGGCTCCAGTATCAGAGTGGGTAAAGCTTCATAGATTTCATAGATTTTTCATAGATTTCATAGACATTAGGGCTGGAAGGGACCTTGGAAGATCATTGAGTCCAGCCCCCGGCCCCAGGGGCAGGAAGTCAGCTGGGGTCACAGGATCCCAGCAAGATAAGCATCCAATTTGCTCTTGAAGGTGTTCAATGTAGGTGCTTGAACAACCTCCGATGGCAGACTGTTCCAGACCTTGGGCGCTCAGACAGGAAAGAAATTCTTCCTTATGCCAGCCTGAAATGGTCTTGCAGTAGTTTGTAACCTTGTCATCCCTTGGGGCGCTCTGGTGAACAAACGTTCCCCCAGAACCTGGTGGTCACCCCTGATAAACTTATAGGTGGCCATCAGATCACCCCTGAGCCTGCGCTTTTCCAGGCTAGAGAGCCCCATGGCTCTCAGCCTGTTGTGGTAAAGTCTGTTTTCCTGACCTCTGATCATGCGCGTGGCTCTAGTTTTGTTTTGTTTGTTTGGTTTTTTTCCCTTCAGTACCTTAAGGTTTTGAAGGATTTCCCTCTCCTCCTCTCTCCTCTCTGGTTTTGTGAGTTTGAGTTAATGGCATTTAAATTGATAGGAAAAGTTCTCATTTACAGGATTGCAAGGTCTTTGACTGCTCATGGGCAACTGTCAAGCAGCCCTGGAAAATAGGACCTGTTTTTAAGAGGTTCTTATCCCATGAATAAGTGCAGTATGGGCAGGGGAATTATACCTGGATTTATGTGTTCTGGCTCCTCTGGAGTGTGATGTCAGGCATATAATAGTTTACCTATGTTTGCTTTTATAGAGGTTAATATGTGGAAGGATAAAAAAATGGTAGATTTCTGTGGAAGCAATGGTTCATCCTCTTCTCATGAGGGCCCCTAGGTTTTATTCCTTCACTTGCTTTCAGGCCTGTGGAAACTTGGATTCAATATTACCCCTGTTTTGTAGATGCATCTATATGTTCTCCCCTATTCTGTTTTGCCTATTCTAAACTCAGGGTTGTGATAGTCTCTTCTTGTATACTACCTAGCACAACCAGACCCTGATCTCATAGGGAGAATGTTCCTCCTTTTCTCTCTTCCCCCCTAATGGTAATGGCTGCAGCACAAACAGTCTGGGGAAGGACCCATCCGGTGGAAATAATAGTGACTGGCCATGGGAGCTCCTGCCTGATCTTTGTCGGTCTGAGATGATTACAGGGGGAAGCCTCACTGGCCCTTCAGGGATGTTGAATGATTAATAACTCGCCTGTTTAGTGGCACCTGCCCAAAGTGAAGGCTGAGAGCAAGCTAAATTCAGTGAAAGAAAAAAAGAACAGCTTTTTTTTGTTCCCCATTTATGAAAACATTCATTCTTTGTGCTATTGTAATATCTGCCAACTGGTAGCAACAGGGAGGCATCTTATGATTCAACAACGAGGGACAGATCTGTAAGGCGCTGAGGACCTACCGTGAGTGACAGTCGCAGTACTTGGTAGAGTCAGTTCCTTGCCGCTTGAAGCATAAGGTTATATAGCACAAATTGACTTGACCTGAACAGCACCCTCAATGAAGATCTGTTCCAAAAGTGTTCCCTTCAGAGTTAGACACTTTCAAGTGAGGGAGGCTTTGGCACTTCTTCGGGACTTGTCCCCTGGCTTCCTGTGAGCGGAAATCTGCTTAAGGATATTACACAGAAACCCCATTTCCTCTCTCTTCGTTGCAGCTTGTTTCCACTTCCTCTTCCTTTTCCTGCTTGCTTCTGAGCTTCATGAACATGTTGCAGGCCGCAGTGCAGCCCTGCTGTCCATTGTTACAGTTTGTCACAGCTGGACAGGACTCTGCACAAGCCCAGTTTCTGCTGTGGCCCAAAGCATCATTAGCTTTTTTGGGACTTTCTCAACTGAGCTGCTGGATTACAAGAAACTTGTGGTGCAAGTGCCATGCCAGATGCAGAACAGTTGCTCATTTTAGAGGCCAGATAACATGTATGAGTCCTTGTATCTCTCACGTGCATCCTGTCCCATGTAAAATGATTGTGCTACGAAACTAACAGTGCTACTGCATATTGAGCAGTTACCATGCAGCTATTCACAGAAGATATGGATCCCTAGGGAACATATTGTTTCAGTTTTGCTGCATGAAAACAAGGAAGGCTTAGTTGTCTTTCTATTTTAACCTAGTCGTTATGATGCTGCAGATGTACATTCACAGGGGTGTGCTTAATTATTTGATGTTAGTTTTGTCTCCTGCTTTATGTTAATGACTTGTTCAGCATCTTAAGATTGTATGAGCTACCCCCCCTCCCCCCCTCGAGAGTGTAATGTAGCAGCT
>NW_017729022.1:174152432-174152635 GCF_001723915.1 Gavialis gangeticus
AGCCCTGTTGACCCCCGACCCCAACTCCCCTGGCCCCCCCACGGCTGCCCTGCAAGCTGGGACTCTGGCCCTTTAGGAAAAAAAATAGCCAAGAAAAGCCCCAGGAGTCTCAACTCCTGGTGCAGCCTTGGGGCTCTAGGGGCTTGTGCAGAGCCCCCTGCCTGGCGTGAGGATTCCCCCCCCCCCCCCCCCGCCCCCCCCCG
>NW_017729022.1:174157635-174164928 GCF_001723915.1 Gavialis gangeticus
CCCCCCCCCGGCCCCCCAGCAGTGGTGAGCCCTGGGTTTTTTTCAGGGTTGTGTTTTTTTTGTTTTTTTTTTTTTTCTTAAAAGGCCGGAGCTGGCCTGTGCAGGGCACCCATGATGGGGTGGGGGGGAGTGTTTGGGGGCTTGTGCAGAGCCCCCCCATGCAGTGTGGGGCAGCGGGGATTGCCCCCTGCCCAGCAGCACCTGAGCCAGGGCTTTCTTTACCCCAGGTCCTGGGAGCTGGGGCAGGCGCAACGGCTATTGCTGGGCTGGGAGAGGGGCGGGGGATGGGCCTGGCTGATTCGAATCTCCAAATCAGATTCAGCCGAATTGAATCAGGACAGTGATTCGAATCACCAAATTGAATCGCTGTCCCCCGAATCGACTGAATCCAAAGTGAATACTAGCTGCTTTGCCCAGGCCTACTGCATACCTCATGGTTGCCCCCAGTTGCTGTGCCTGCAGCACCCCATCCTCACTGCACCCATTGCTGTGCCTCAGGCTCACCTGCAGCTCCCTGGCCTGTCCTGCAGGACTGTTTCCCCCATCCCCTGGGACAAGGGCAGGAAGCAACAGCTGGGGGGGCAGAAACTCCTGCTGTTGCAGCCAGAGCAATAGTGGGGGGAGATGAGGGGGCAGGGACGGACAAGGGGACAAGTAGTGGCCAGGCAGGAGCATGGAGAGGCCACAATTTAACTCCTCATGGTCTGCCAGCTGGACAGCCCTGTGCTGTGTAACAGAAGTCCAGGAAGTGGTATAAACAGGAAGGGGGAAAGAGCACTTACTGCTGAAATAAACCAGGGAGAGGCTGAATTATTCCCTAAGAGAGAGTGTGTGTGCGTGCATGTACCTGTGTGGGTGTGTCCGGAGTTGTGGGTTATGGTGCTATGGGGAACTTCAGTTTGGGATAAACATGTTGGAGTGCCTGTGAACCTAGCTAAAAAACAAGATCTGAATTTCCACAGATGATGATACACAATGGGCTCAGTACATTTGCATTAGAAAACTCAGTGTAGGATAATTCTAGTCTGGACTTCATTGTGACAGATAAGGGTGGATAGATTACTGGACTGAAAGTTGGTAGTTGCCTGTGGTCAGTACAGTAGATACAAAGGAAAACTCTAACCTGTAATGTTTAACTTGCTGCCTTTAAATACTAAATGAAGCAACCAGAAGAAATGTTAGACTGAAAATGAGAATTATTTTAAGAGTTTATTAGATGGCCAGCCCCCCTCCTTTCCCGTCTCTCCCCCCCGCCCCCCTTTCTAAAAGGCCAGCTTTAGCTGAACGATCATGCTTATTTGCTGGAAAACATGAAGGTAACTTCTGGAAAGGGAAAAGAAATTCTTAACAGATATGGAGAAGAGGGGAGAGGAAGAGAAGCAACTAGTAAGCAATGTAATTAAGAAGTTCTGAAGTGTAGAAATTGATAAGGGAAGGTAAAAATCCATGGCTGATGAGGCTTAGGGCAGTAAAAAGGAGTTTTTATTAGGAACAGAAAAACACCTGTCAGCAGTCTAGAGACAGAGGTAAAATCAGTAATGATCCAGAAAAAGGTGAAAGCAGTCGATCAATATTTATTCTGTAGATGGGGATGTGGGGAGGGAAGAAAAGCAGGCTGATATTTTTCCAATCAAACCTGGAAACTTTTCTAGAAAGATGGGTTTGTCAAACCCTGGTCTCTGGGCTTTGTACAGGCGTAACTGGGTGAAATATAATGGCCTGCTGTATATACCAGAGGCCCGTTCTGGCTTGGTGTTCTATGACTAAAATACAAGTTTCAGGCTACTTTCAACAGTGGTAGGAAGCAAGGGAAGGCACCTGTCTAAAGGCCTTCCCTGCTGCATCTGGCTTCAACAAAGAGAAAAAAAAAGGAAACTGCACTTTAAAAGGGTGAGCAGAGAGACGGATCTAACCCTGCCCCCACTGAAGTCAACAGGAGTAGGATTGGGGTCAAAGTACAAATGAAATGAATAAACATGAGCAGGAGGGTGGCAGGTGGGTGGCTGGGTGGGGAGGTGTGTGCGTGCACATGCATGCAGGGTGTTTGTAGAGCTAGTGGCCTAGAGCAGGGGCTGGCAACCTTTTTCAAACTGTAGGCTGCAACAACTTGGCTCTGGTCCAGTGCAGGCTTGGTGGCTTTCCCTGCACCTGCACTGGGGCCAGACAGCTGGGTGCTGTGCCCGTGCTGCTGCTGCTTCTCCTAGCCCCCTGCTCCCTAGTTGTGGGGTGGCTGCAGCTTCCGGCCAGTCGGGGTTTGCACTAGTATGGGCAAACTGCATCGGCTCAAGCAAATCCTCTTCAGGTTGGATCCAGTGGCCCTGTGGGCCAGATCCAGCCTGCGGGCTGTATGTTCCTGACCCCTGGCCTAGAGTACCATCACTGAGAAGTGGAGTTGCTGGCTTGCCCTCTAGTGAAGGCATGAGTGCAGCCGCTAAGACAAAGGATATATGTGTTTTTCTGGAAAGGCAAATGAGCCCTGGATTTGAGTGACCAGCAGTATGAATCCAGCAGACTGCATGTGTTCCTGAGAAGAGAAGGGAAAGGAAGGGAAACCAGGAAGATTTCTGTCTTGGCAGGTAAGCTAGGAACAGAGGAAGATGCACATGGACCCCTAAGTGCAGCACCTCACAGATATATGCCTCCTGAATTTGTCTTTAGTTGTAATGCTGCATATGTAATTAAACATGGGAGGCTTCTTCCATTAATGGCTGGATGGGGAAGTGCAGCCTACAGGAGCAGAGGCAAGTATGTGATTGAATGAGGAAAAGGTGGACAGCAATACTTCTTGAAGGCCAGCAGCCTGCCTCTAGCATCAGTGCTTGGTTGCGTGTTCTGTAGTGTGGTGGGGGACTGCAGGACTGACTCTGGATCTGAAGATAATGCAGTTGGTGGGAATTGTGTCGATATGAGCAAAGTTGCATCTTGGTGGATGGCCCAAGGGGCTCCAGGGCCAGGTATTCACAAACTTCAATCCCCAGTATGTGGCAAGTCATGTAATTGCTTGCCGTTATCCAGGTTTTACAGATTTACCTTCTCAAATACCTTGAAGTCCCCTAGCACTGGCTGCAGGCTGCTGGGTGCTAGAACTGGCCAGGGGCTGGTCTGGGATATCCGCAGAACTGTGCATAGACTGAGGATCCTACAAGAAAAAAATAAAAACCTCACTGACTTGCATGGCCCCAAGGGGAGACAAATGCCAGAAGTAACTCATAATGATGATAGCTAGATCCATTGAGACTATGCTGTTGAAGTTGTTAGTAACAGGGAAGTTGAACGTTTCTTGGCTAAAATATATTGCTTTCTAATGCATCATTGTGGATCTTCTTCCTCCTTTTTCTGCTGTATAATCTTGTGTAAAGAATAAAAGGCACAAAGACCAGGTTGGATTGAGGTAGGCATCACCGACAGAATTCTGTCACAACGGGGAGTGCTGAATAAATGGCTTACTCCTACAATTATAAAAAAATGAGGGTTGGAAGGGACCTCAGGAGGTCATTTAGTCCAGCCCCCTGCTCAAAGCAGAACGAGCCCCAACTAGATCATCCCAGCCAAGGCTTTGTTTGCCTGGGTCTTAAAAAACCATCAAGGATGAAGAGTCCACAACCTCTTTGTGTAGCCTGTTCCAGTATTTTACTACACTCCTGGTGAGAGTTTTTCCTAACGTCTAACCTCAATTTCCCTTTCTGCAACTTGGCACTGGTCTCATCTGCCACCACTGAGAACAGTCTAGCTCCATCCACTTTGCACTTCAGGGAGTTGAAGGCTGCTATTAAATCCCATCTTCTCTTCTACAGACTAAATAAGTCCAGTTCCTTCAGTCTCTCCTCCTGAGGTATGTGCCCTGAAACTGTCATCTTCCTTTCCCACCCCCTTTGCAAAATACCCCTTAAAACAAGGCTGGTATGAAGTAAGGGTAGAAAATAGGAATGTATGTTTTAGTCTTAAGATATAAAGAGAGCAAAAGCCTTTGTGGACTCAAGCTCACTTCATCAGAAGCTGTGAAAGTCATTGTTCTTTCACAGTATCTGATGAAGTGAGCTCAAATTCACAAAAGCTTATGCTCTCTGTATATCTCAGTTAATTAGTAAAAGGTACATTTCTATTGTCTACCCTTACTTCATGCCAGCCCTGTTTTAAGGGGGACTATTATAGATTTCATTTGGTCAGTCTGTCAAGATGCATTTCTACCCTTACTTCATGTTAGCCATGTTTTAAGGGGTATTTTGCAAAGGGAATGGGGAGGGAAGAAGACAACTTCAGGGCAATGAAAATGGTTAGAAAATACCCTGCCTCTTGCCTGACTTCAGACTTGCAACAACAGCTACCTCTCTCTGGCATGAATTAAGCCAGTGCAACCCTCCTTGTACTCTTTGATTTAGGTCAGTGCTGTTAAGCTGAAGGGTGGCCAGGTGTGAGTGGCAAAGTAGTTGAGGACTTGCCAAACACATCACCATGACAGGCAGGAAAAACAGGAAGGTGCAAGACAAAAATTGTTGCTGTTACTCGCTGCACTCAGAGGAGCTAGATTCTTGTGGTAGCCAGAAAATACCTAACTGGTGACTCTGTCACAGTTTTCTAGTACTTAGTTACTAGTCTTAACAAATTGTCCCTATTTGCAGGTGAGGCCTCATAGCATAGTCTATTTTAAGTAAGAATAAGCAACTATTGCACGCCATGCTGGCTGTTCGTATGGTGCTTTGAGGACTGTCTTGTAAGTGCCGATTTTCTTTGTTCAGTTTCATCCCAATATGCTTGCAACTAATGACCTGTTCTTCACTGGCTCTTTGTGCACCATGCTAGATAGAATCACTACCTTTTTTTTTTTTCTTCCTTCCTCTGGAGCAAGGTGGCCAACCTGTGGCTTTGGAGCCACATGTGGCTCTTCAGAAGTTAATATGCGTCTCCTCGAATCTTTGCACAAGCATAGTGACCACCTTCCATTTGGAGCCCCCAGGACATTTGGAAGCTGGTCAGAGTGTGCTTGCGCAAAGATTCAAGGAGATGCATATTAACTTCTGAAGAGCCACTTTTGGCTCTGAAGCCACAGGTTTGCTACCCCTGCTCTGGAGTAATTGATCTTTGAGTGGCTTTACCCAAAAAAGAACATTTTTGGAATCTCCTTCTGGGATTTCTGCCAACAGAGGCTTTGAAAGTGTCAGTATTTTTAATCTGAGCTCCCTCTTAGTTTTGGATTGCAGCTTTCTGATAAACCACTCTGCGGGCTTAGTCATCAGAAAAATATATACTTCAATAAGGGACAGCTTGAGAGAGGGAGAAGGCTCTTTTGTGAGGTTTAATATTGAGCATGTTGGGATAACAGCTTGTATTTCATTTGTCCCAGACATGGCCATGGGTGTGTAGGGGCAGATATGCAAGAGAGAACTAGTGACTTCATAAAATAATTTCAACCTTCATTTTTTACTTGATTTGTGGCAGAGTTGTTGCATAAATTGTGTTTAAGCAAAGGCAACTACAGCAAGGGGTACCTTTGAGGAAATACCTCCTAGCCTTATGCAACTCCTGCTAGATCTGCTACCTTTTGGTGGGTGGCACCTAGAACAAACACCACTACCTGAACACTTTAGGGTTGAAGTCAGAAGGTACAAGACCAAGGGAAGCTTTGCTCTAACTTTGGCAGTTGCAGGATCAGGTTACTGGTGCTGAGGGACACAGATTCCTAGTACCAGCTTGCGATCTTTCACAACTCATCTGACAGTTCATTCAGAAGCTGCAGATGGAGGCAACGGATGTTGACAAGAACACACTTGTTTGTCATTCTTGGTTAAAGTTTTCTCACCTGACTAGGCCAAACCTTGTGCAACTTGGGTTTGAAACTTGATAGCTTTGTAGAAGCCTTGGGGTGAGTCAGGATAAGCTGCTGTAATGGCAGAGCTGGGCAGTAAGAACAAGTGACAGCAACTATGGATGCCACGTTCCAATTTGGTCAGGGCAAGTTAGGTATCTCCCTAAAATACAAAGCAAGCAGCATCTGCCATGAAGTAATCCAAGACATCTTGTGTAACATCTGCACCTCTTATCAGCATTGAAGTCACTTCTCCCCTTGTCCCTGCCCTGCAACTGCTCCAACTCCCCTTCTCATTGGCGGCCTGATGTCTGCCCTACAGCAAGCCTCTGCTTTAAGTCAGCATGAGTATGATCTTGGTCTTTGAGACTGCTTCCCTTTATTTCCCCCCAGTAGCCTCACCCCACTTCTCAGTACTTCCTGCAGAGTTACATAGGCAGCTCCCCCACTGCACCTGCTAGCTAGTGTGCACGTCATTCCCAATCACAGAAAACCCTCGCACTGGTCTACAGGTGCTTCTTCACTCCATGCTGGGGCTCCACTAAGCAGTAGTGCACACATGTTCTTGTGGGCCCGTAGCTGCATTTCTCCAACTGTAAAATAAGCTTAGCGATAGTCACATCAGTGAACAAAGCCTCACTTGCTTCCTAATGCCTTTGGGGTGCTTGGATGCAAAGTATCAAGGAATTTTTATCTACTCCATTAATATGGACAACTTTGATGCAGCAAAAGATTCCCAATACCATTTTTGTAGCTGGGGTGCTTTTTCATAATTGCTTAACAGGGTAGTTATACACAGCTCACAGGTTGGGCTTGTGAGGCAGAAAATGATGTGACAATTTCAAGCTATGTCAAAGCTGAAAGGAAGCCAACAGCTCAAATGATTGGATCACAGGTAAGCTATAAAAGGTCACCTTTTGAAGTACTTCAGCTGACTGGTAGCCTAACCCCAGTGACCCACAGAGAACCCAAAGGTTGGCGCATCATACTCAGTAAGTAGCCCTCACTGTGAAGCTGAGAGAAGGTATCAAATGGGGTTCCCCAGGGTTCTGTCCTGGGTCTGGTATTGTTTGTCCTAGATGTTAGGGGCTGGAAGGGACCTCACAAGACCATCATCAATGATTTGGGTCACAGCATTGAGTGTACACACAGCAGATTTGCAGAAGACACCAATTTGGGTGGAGGTGTAGACACTCCAGCAGGCAGAGCTAGGATCTAGAATGATGTGGACAGACTGGAGAAATAGTTCACATTTGTTGCATCTCATTGATTGAGAAGTCCTGCACTTGGGATGGAATAACTGCATACAGAAATGTAGGGGGAGGAGGAGATGACTGGCTAGGCTGCAGTACTGCAGAGAAAGACCTGGAGGTTTGCAATGGACTACAACTTGTTGTGGGGGTTGTTTGTTTGGGGGGGGGCAGGAGGAGGTTGCACAACACAAGCCAACAGCATACTGCTCTTTATTAGTAGGAGCATCACTTGCAAAA
>NW_017729022.1:174169928-174170320 GCF_001723915.1 Gavialis gangeticus
TCAAGTGACCCCAGCAAAGTGTTCATCTAGCCTCCTCTTAAAGAGCCCCAGGAGGAGGTTGCACAACACAAGCCAACAGCATACTGCTCTTTATTAGTAGGAGCATCACTTGCAAAATCAAAAGAAGCAATTCTTCTGTTCTATTCAGTGCTAGCAAGGCCTCCTCACCTAAAGTACTGCATCTAATCTTGGGCCCCACACATCAAGAAGTGTACAGCACAGGGCACCAAGATGATTGGGCCTTAGAGGCAAGACTCATGAAAAAAGACTGAAAGAACTAGGGTTATTTAGCTTGGAGAAGGTTGAGTGGGGATTTGATAACTGTTCAAATATCTGAAGGGTGATTATTGAGCAGATGAAGATGGGCTTTTTGTCTGTGAGTAACACACAGG
>NW_017729022.1:174175320-174187913 GCF_001723915.1 Gavialis gangeticus
GCATCTAATCTTGGGCCCCACACATCAAGAAGTGTACAGCACAGGGCACCAAGATGATTGGGCCTTAGAGGCAAGACTCATGAAAAAAGACTGAAAGAACTAGGGTTATTTAGCTTGGAGAAGGTTGAGTGGGGATTTGATAACTGTTCAAATATCTGAAGGGTGATTATTGAGCAGATGAAGATGGGCTTTTTGGCTGGGAGTAACACACAGGACTAGGAGTAACAGCTGCCAAGTTGCAGCAGAGAAAATTTAGGTTGGGGATTAGGAGGAACTTCTGGCTTGCGAGGGTAGTCAAGCACTGGACCTAAAGAAGCAGTGGAATCTCCATCCTTGGAAAACTTTCACAAGCAGATTGGACAGAAGCTTGGCTGGGATGGTTTAGTCAGGGATGAGCCTGCCTTGAGCAGGGAGCTGGACTAGATGACCTTGTGAGATTATCTAGTCCAGCCCTACTTCCCTATGATCTTATAATGAGGTGCCCTTGGGTCAAGTTCTTACTGGTTAGAAACCTGCAACAATTGGATTTAGCAAAATAATAAAACAGTCCCATACACACACTTTATTAGATGGTATTACTATGGGTGTTCTCACATTTAAGAATCAATGCATGCTGAACTTTTAGAACAGCCAACTTCTAACTGGAAGAGGATTTTTGGGGGATGATATTTCCTCCAAGTGTGGGAGATTTTGACTTTATTACAGGGTTTCCTGCATCTTTCTCTGAAGCATCTGGTCATTGTCAGGCCATGCAGTGGACTAGTCTGATGCTCTGCAACCTAGAAACAAAGCTACTCAGGGATTACAATGCTTCTAATAAGCACCTTGGACCCAGGTCTTCCCAGTGACCAGCCTAATTGCATAACAACCAGCCTTGTGTCTGGACTAATGACTGTGTAACAAGGAAGAACAACATGGAGTAGCTTTAAACCAGCAAGTAAGTATTCCTCTCCTTCAAATGCTGTATAGACTTATAGGTAGAAACCTCACCTGCAGGTAGGAGATGTAAAGAAAACTCAACCCTAGACTTGCGAGATGGGGGAAGAGGTAGCGCTATACTTCTGCTTCCTATGGGGGGCAATTGCAAACAACTGTGTTTGCTGGAAGAAAACCTTAGTTTTCAAATCATGGGGCTTAGCAATTTCTGGGGTGGCTAAACTCCAGAGAGCAAGGACCTCTCCTTCAGAGTCCCAAGGCAGCCAAATCCAAAATGTAAATACTACCTGCTGCTTTTTGTATCCAAGTTTCTCAGCTGTGTTAACCAAGTAACTTTCTTGGAGTACCACATGGAAGCTGTTAAAGCTGGGCATAGAACTCAGGTGCCATGTTTAATCACTAGACATGCTTCCTCTTTTTTAGTGGAATGCTGAGAATTATGAAATAATGGCATCAGGTATGACAAGTGTGTGGGGGGAGACTGGAGTGGCATGTGCACATGCACATCCTCCTTCCCTATCCGGGGGCTTGTGAAAAACCTTACCCAATGTAGATCAGAAGGGTGGCTGCCTTGATAGTGAGTGGCCTGTGAAAGGACAGCAACGAGACCCTCTAGGTCTGGCCAAAACTGGGAAGACACCCAGCACAGGTGTTTACTACTAGCCATATCTAGCCTGGTGTCTGATGGACTTCAGACTAGTGTGGTTAACTACCTCCATCATGGAGCGAACCCCCGTAGCAGTACATGTCACTGTTCACAAGTTTGAAACATGAACACTTTTGGGGCTGGATCTGCCATTTTTGTAGCACTATAGCCAGCCTGAATGTGTAAGCCCTTGCTTTTCTGTAACACTATGTGTGTGCACATATTATTAACAAAGCACTGTGCATCTAAGACCTTACTTTTTCCACTTACCTCTCAAAATGAGGCTGCTTTTCCTTCCTTCAGTTCAGTTTAAAAATTGGTCACTCTTACCTTAACTGAAAAGAAAAAGTGTTCAAACCCAGAAGCACCACTTGTTTTGTAACATCTGACTGACCTTTCCAGCACCATTGCTGCTACAAGTGTACAGCTGGGTGAAAATTACCTACAGTGCATTCCTTCCCATCCCACCCCCTGAGAAAATGCATTCTAATATGCTTTCAAAGGTCTGATAATGCCAAAAATAGCTCTGCGATAACTTTCATTGTGTACATGCAGAACTGTCCCATGCACTAAACACAAGCTACCAGGCTTGCACCCTGCTCATTGCAAAACTACGGATAGAGTAAGTGAATGCCAATGAAGGATGGCACCTGCTGTTGCACATTTAACTGATATTAAGGTTAACTGAATAGCATGAAAAACCCTGTTTCTCCTATCTCTGGACTGAAATGACTCAGGAGGGTCAACACAGGCACCATAAGATTAAAGACAAAAACATGCAATCACTGCTATGAAGCAGTCTTCTCTCCTCAGCAAGTCAGTGATGCAGAACAACAGCTGCTTCAGTAACTTAGCAGTCAGTGCCTAACATTATGGTAACTATTCCCAGCCTCATGCATTTGAGCATGAGGCCAGAAATTTCCCAGCTGCTCTAGGCCATCCTGCAGCAAAAAGTCCTTTCCTCTTTTCCCACCCTATTCAGTGCTCATCACTTTAGTTCTTTTCTGAACCCTCTTTCCTCCTCCCCTCTAGAGTATGGATGAAGTAGCAGTTGTGTCACATCTGTCCCTTTTCGTACTTTGTAGGAGAAGGCAGCATCTGTGTTCCTTCTTTACACTTGGCCTGTTTTATGGAAAAAAGAGATGGCACCTGGGGAAATTAAAAGGGCATCAACAGAGAAGGCCTTACACATCACTGGTCCATGAATCAGTACTGGAAGGTCAGATCCCTCAATCACCTACTCTCAGCTGCTTAGTGGAATACCCTGGACCAAATGCATGAAGGTGTCTCCTAGTTGGGGCCTGTGGGGGAAGGGAAGCCTTCACAGATCCATGTTAACTACTTTCAGGCATCAGCAGCATCTGCAGTCAAGTGAGGCCTGAGTGCACCAAACCTGGCTCCTCCTTGAATATCCAAGGAAATGGAGCATGGCAAAAGCAGGTAGAGAAAGCTGTAAGATTCTCCTCTGCTGACTAAGGAAGGGATGGGAGCAAGGAAGTAATGTCTCACTGCTCCCCACCACCACCCCCCACCTCAGTCTACAAGGCCTCCCTGACTTCCCATTGCTCCTTCCTGTGTTGCTTCATTCAGTTAACCCCCATTTGTAAAATCTGAAAAATTGTGGCACTAACATGCTGCTCGCTACCATCCTGCTGTTTCCTCACTTATATCCCTTGGTTTAAAGTTTGCAGGACAGGCACCCTCAACTGGTATCTGCACCGTACCTGGTACAATGGAGCTCTATTCTGTTGTTCACCAGGCACTACTAAAGAAAACACTTACAGTTCAAAAAGTCTTCACCTTTCCTCTGTGCTCCCCACTATCCAAACATCAACTATTCCCATGTTTTTCCTGAAGAAAAACAAACTTCTCTTAGTTTTATGCTTCTTTAATTGAACCAGGACTGCAGTGAAAGATATTATTTTCATATATTTTTAGGGTTAGAAGGGATGTCAGTAGATCATCTAGTCTGATGCCCTGCCCTGGGCAGGAAAGAGCACTGGGGGTCAGATGAACCCAGCTAGGTGCTTGTCTAGTCTCTTCTTAAAGACCTCCAAGGTAGGGGAGACCACCACCTCCCTTGGAAGGCCATCCTTACTATAAAGAAGTTCCTGATGTCTAATCTAAATTTGCTTTCCATTTGTGGCCATTGTTTTTAGTTACCATGAGGGGCATTCTGGTAAACAGAGCATCTCCTCTTCCTTGCTCCCCCCCACCCCAAGAAATTTATAGATGGCCACAAGATCATCTTTCAGTCTTCTCTTGCAGAGGCTGAAGAGGTCCAGGTCCATCAATTTCTCCTCATAGGACCTTATCTGCAGGCCCTTAACCATGAGTGGCCCTCCTATGGCCCCTCTCAAGGTTATCCACATCCCTCATGAAGTGCGGCGCCCAGAAAGCTGGACACAGTACTCCACCTGTGGTCTCACCAATGCCGCATACAGGGGAAGTATCACCTCCTTAGATCTGCTCATGGTGCACCTGCTAATGCATAACAGCGTGGTTAGCTTTACCTATCACTTAATTACATTGATGACTCATGTTCATCTTGGAGTCAGCTATGACCCCAAGATCCCTTTATGCTGCTGTGCTGCTTAGAAAGTCATTCCCCAGTCTGTGAGTGCATTGTTGATTCTTTCTCCCTAGTGCTATGCAACACTTTGCACTTATCTTTGTCAAACTGCATCCTATTCCACTCTGCCCACTTTTCCAACCTGTCCAAATCCTCCTGATTCCTTTCCTTCCCCCAGTGTATTTACTTTGTCCCATAATTTGGTGTCATCTGCAAGTTTGAACAGAGTACTCTCCACGCTCTCATCCAAGTCACTAATGAAGATATTGAGCAGCACTGGTCCAAGGACCAAACCTTGATACACTCCACTGCTCACATCTTTCTAGGTCTATACCAACCCGTGCACCACCACTCTCTGGGTGTGTGCCATAAGCCAATTTGCCACCCACCTGACCATGTAACCATCTACAACACAGCCACTTATAGTTTTATTTATAAAAAAGGGATGAGACACCATATCGAAGACCTTTCTGAAATCCAAGTAAATGACATCTACTTCAATCCTTTCATCTAAGCATTTGGTGACCTGATCATAAAAAGAAACAAGGTTAGTCAGGCAGCATCTACCTGCTATGAATCTATGCTGGTTACCCTTCAGCATTATTTCTCCTGCTGGACTCCCACAAATGTGGTCCTTAATTTTTTCAAAGGTTTTCCTGAGGATAGAGGTGAGACTAACTGGCTTAGTTACACAGATAGTCTTTTCTCCCCTTCTTGAAAATAGGAACCACATTGGCCCTTTTCCAGTCCTCTGGGCCCTGTCCTGAGCACCATGAGTGCTCAAACAGTCGTGCCAGTGGCTCAGCTATGACACCGGCCAATTTCTTCAGCACCCTTGGATGAAAGTCATCTGGGCCTGCCGATCTGAACACATCCAGCCCCTCTAAGTGCCCCTTCACTAGGCCGGTGCTAACTGTTGGTGGTTTTATCCTGTATCTTTATAAGAAAAAGACAGTTTTGAAAAATTACTGTTACCTATGCAGCTGTCAAGGAAGATGTGATAATGAAGAAAATTTCCATCTTAATAAAAAGCCAACAGATTACAGATAAATGTATTTTAATTAAGATTAAATATATTATTCCAAGGTATTTTGAAATCGCACTTGTACTGTACTAATCAGCAGCCAGAGGCAATAAAAAAGTTTGGAAACTGAAAAGTTCTAACATCCAACACGCGACAGTAATTGCTGCCATTTAAAGCGACAAACACCGCTCCCAAGAACAATTATTTTTAGACAAAAGAGTCATCTTAACATTTTTTTTTGTATGGACGAAATAATCTAAAGTGAGGACTGGAAGAAATATATTAGTGCCTGCCTTTTTAAAGTCTTGTTTACATTTTAAATACAGTTTTTCTTAAAAGCAAGGTACTTTCTAACTCCATGGTTTATATACTGTATGTACATGAGCAGAACATTTTACAGGTCTTTTGGATAGAGCAGCACTAACTAGCTATAAGCTGGTATGGTGTGGCTGAACCAAATGCAAGACAGAGTACTTTAGGAGAAGTTTCTCCATAGTTGGTATGAGAAAGTAAAAGGAATGGGTATGTACAAAAACTCCCCCACCAAATGCCAACATTCCCATGGGTATGGAACTGTACAAGCTGCAGCTAATCGATGGAAATCCTACTGCTAGAAGTGATTCAAAAGAGATCCAAAATTAATCAAAAATATATTCAGTAACCGAGTGCATTACACCTACAGAATGCACTTACATAAGTCAGTGTTGCACTAGCTCTACTCTACCTCACCCTTTGGAAACAGGGCTCCATACAAAACATGGATTGTTACTGCAAATACACACCAGATAGCTATCTGCATTTTTCTAAGCAAAATCTATGAAGAACCTTCAATGGTACCTAAAACGTTATGCAGATTAAAGCTACCATATTTACTATCTGCAGGTGCATTCCCCTGCAAAACATAATTACATATGAGAATTGAAGCAGAGTTTGCACACAAATACTACCAGATTAAAATGAAAGCAGGTTGTTCCTGGCAGTGATTTCCGTAATTAGTGCAACATTAATCCATACAGTTTGCTAATGCAATTTAGGTTAAAAAAACCAAGCCAAACCCCTCCCCCCACAAAGCAGGACTTACAAGTTGTGCAGAAAACTGGTTTCAGTGTGAAGCCTACTTAACAGAACCACAACAGAAAACAAGGCAGGAACTAGGTGCCAAACCAGAATCCAATCCAGAAGTGAGACCTAGATTTAACCATGGGTAGAGAAAAGAAAATTTCTATTTGTCCCTAGAGAGTTACACATCTCATTGCTGACCACTGTCCAGATTAAGTCTTCAAGATCAGAAGACAGACAAGAGGCTTCCTAGAAAAACATGACTTCACCATCGTATTGACTTGGGCTATGGAGCCCCACTGGAGACAATTGCTGTTCATTTTTACTTTATTCACTACATTTTTTTAAGAGATTGACCATAAGTTACCTCTTGCATGAAGACAGAAGCAAGACAACTGTTTTCTAAACTGCATCCACTAAAGTTTCAAGTTTAATGGTGTAAAATTCTGACATTCAAATACAGTTTTGAGACTTGCTACAATGCAATTTGCTTATTTTTTTTTGATCCTGCCTATTAAATGATGGGACCCTCAAAAAGAATTAAGTTATCCAAAGCATACAGACTAGGTACCACCATACCAGCCACCACCCAAATGCACGTGTATGTAACAGTTGAGAAGTTTTACCAATGCAGTGTGTGTGGCCTATCTGAGCACAGGAGCCAATGTTTTCAATGATTAACCCCTCGATGCCAGAAAGGGCTGGGCCATCCTATGTTAAGCCCTAATGCAATATGCATTAGTGTCATGCAACAGGAAGATCCCAGCTTCTAATGTTTAAAGTTCACACAAACCGTATAGATACAGTTGGGGTAAAAACAGACTCAAAAGATCTGACTGAAGAAAATTCCAAATAAAATGACATCTTCTGCACAGCCCCAGCCTCTGACACTGTAACATCTTTATCTAGTGTAATAGACTCTGTAGTAAACTGTTTTTGACCTCCATAATGAATAGGAGTTGTCAAATTTAAGGAGATAGACTCCTCTCCCTGGGTACTGGTGGCTGCCAGCATAGACTTCTTCATGACAGTCTCTTCTGTACACAGGCACAATTTCATCTAGTTGAGGCTTGTTGGCGTTCTTTTTGGCTTTTTCTTCATTGCTAGCATTTTCTGTAAGGAGAAAAAGTTTAATAGCAGTCAATTGAGGACAATATTTTGAGTAAAATAAGAATAAAATCTAATTTTGATGAGTCAATTTTCTCAAGTTTATCAGGGACCACACATACGCAAATTTACTCCTTTAACCAAAAAAGAAGAATTTGGTGGGAGAAGGGGGTTTGAAACTGTTTGACTATACATTCAGGGTAAGGATTTGAGGACAGATGATAATTTTGTTATACTCTGCTACAGTTAGCCAGTCAGCACAGGACAGCTACAATGTCCCTCACTAAGCAACCTCTTAAGTATTCTGATCAAGTGCTGTAACTAATTGCCATGTGGCCAGTCACTAATAGTACTGTAATACTGCTATATAATATATAGTTAGCATTGTTATAGAGTTTTAGAACATCCTCTGCCTTTATAGTTAAAGACGGCACTTTAACTGAATTACTGATGCAGTCAATCAAATTGCAACCGATTTCTAAGAGGAAGCAACAGAAAATTGTTTTTTCTATCCTCAGGCATTTTATCCATTTTAAGGAAAAGTAGCAAATGGCAACTGATGTTATAAGAAGGGTAAATGCACCACAGTTCAATCCAAACATTCTTCAAATCATATACTCCGATTATAGTTGTAGGGTTTTGATGTTAGACATTCCTGCATTTATGGCCTCATCTTCAAATGTGTTGAGAACCTACAGCTTCCATTAAACTCAGCTGACTGCTGAATGAATAGTAAAAGCAGATCAGCTAGTCGAACTATGGTCATAAGCTGTATAACAGCTGGTGTTAACGTGGGGAGGCATAACCTAAAGACTCAACTACATGACTAAAAAGTCCCTTTGCCTCATTCTGTAGTAAACACTGTAGGGCACAATTTCCTTCCCCAGGCAAAAGATTTGCACCTCAAAGTGAATCCTTGTGTGTAATTTTAGACAGTGTACTGCATACACAGAGTTGGCTTAGCAATTTAGTGGACCAGAAGATGTCTGCCTGGGTCAAAAGCTTATGATGACATGCCAAATTCCCCTTTGGCTGAGAAAACGGAGTCGAGGCCAAGCCTTTGGCTAGAATGCTTGAAGCAATGTGGTGGGCAGGAAGAGAAGGAAATGCTGAGGGGTTCTGGAGGCCCTTGGCAGACATTACATGTATTGCTCAAAATGCATTAATTGCACAATAAAATTACCATATGCCACATGTGCAAGAATTTTATGATGAAATAAAATGGCAAGGAGGCCCCAGAGATGTTCAACATTAAATGTGTAACATCTTTGTGGCTGGTTTACAACTGCACTTAACTTTGATCATGTGGCATGCAACATGCAAGTGTCCCTTGTGCCCAGATTACATGGGCACATCTGTATAGATTCAAACTGCTGAAACTAGTTCTCCCCTTGTCAGGCTGCACAGTGCACTTTTACATGTCTGGGTGCCAGCAAAATGAAAGGGCACCATGGGAAGCAGAGCATCAGGAACCAGTCCCTGTGTAGGGCTCTCCACATACCAGCAGTCACATACTGGGACCCGAGGAATTTTATCCCAGATACCAAAAGTTGTATATTATCCCATGCACATCTGGCATGTGAGACTGTGCATTTTTTGCAGATGCAAGATAAAACCTCTCAAGTTGCAATCAAATGTTTAAATTAACATCTGCCAGCAGCCAGAACACAGAGGAATTTCTTGCCTGGAAAGTTTATCGAAAGTGCCAGATTTAGGCCTGTTCAGCAAGTACAAGTACCAACCATACACAAACCCCTTCATCCCTAGATCACTGATTTCAATCAATCCTATGGAAGAACATAAGGAAAGTGGAGGTCCTGTTCCTGAAGTCTTTTGCATCTGGACACAGCACCAGCAGATAAGACAACCACTAAGTCAAAAGCGGGACAATGGAATAGATAACCCTGGAAGCCAATTTCATGCATTGTCTGAAACTGGCTTTGGGTAGGTAGAGGACCTAAAACAGCTTTGAGTCCAATTCAAAATGGACTAAATTGTTTCTAGAGGGTTACCAGCTGGACAGCTGCTATGCACAGTGTAGCAAACTTCTATGTGCTACCACCTGGGAGATCAGCCATGAGAGACTATAATACATTCTCAGTTGGCTAAGCTCTTGCATCAACAAGAGGGTACATAAAATAAAGCAAGTGTACCTTCATCTTCATCCTCATCGTCACTGGATTCACTGACATGCACGCTGACTGCAGTGTTAGGGGAGTCTGTCCATTCAAAATATACCCCAAAACCAATGTCATAATTGTCTGTAGCAAATTCCCAGAAGAGATACGACCCCTCTTCATGAGTGGGGACTCTAACAGTAACCACTTCTCCTCGCCCGACAGTGATCACAGAGTCTGCATCCTGTCGGATCTTCTCCTTGAAGTCTTTTATTTGGGGCCGTGTCCACATGGATGGAGCTGCAATCACTGGAACAGATTCTAAAAAAAGAGGAAGGCAGTTAAACAATTTACCCAAGAAGATACAGATATTAATATCATTTAATATGCCACTCTAATAAAACAGTGCCCCATATAGTTCAGACAGAACAAGACTGACTACTTCCAAACTAGATCATTCATGCAACAAAGCAAAGCTCTCATAACAGAGGTTTGACAAACTCCCACGAAACTCACTTTACAAAAACCACTATTCAGACCCATTCACTTAGCTGAGAGATTTTTCCTTATTTTGCATACCTAGGCTGTCTGACAAGGTTTGTTTGTTTTTTTAAAATGCATAACACACATTTACTCAAGACCAAGAAGGAAAGAGTTCTTTTCAAGACATCAGGGTTCAGTACACTCTAATATGCCATAATCAAAGGAAAGGACTCATGCAGGGGCTGATTCTGTGACACCTACTCAAGATTACTTAAACCCCTTGAAACAAATCCTTGAAACGTAGCTCCTAAATACATGACAGGGTATACTGACAGCTAGTCACTAGAACTGTTTCCCACAAGGGACTGCATACATTCCTTTTGTTTTTTGCTAACAGTTTTCAAGAACTTGTGCAGGGTAAAACAGGAGTCAGCTTCTGAACACAGCTCATACACAGGCAAGACCAGAAAGAGAACTGGCCTCATCCTACCTGCTCTCTTATGCACTGCTACAAGGCCATACACTTTAGTCCAAGAGGAGAGGCTGAGGCTCTAGATCCTATCCAACCCTCCTCACAGTTTAGGTACATTAGCTGCTGAACAGAGATCTTGTTCCCTTAAGAGCTGATAGTTTAGTCTCTACAACCAGGTCCTGTTGCCTTTGGAGAGGAAGAGACTGAGCCCACGAATTAACTTGAACTCTTGCATGGCAAGCAAAGTGCAGTAACCAGAAAGCCACAGCCAAGACGGACATGATTCTCATGAACGCCTTGTGCTCTTGGCAGCTTTAAAAAAGAATCTAGTTGCACTTGTACCTTTTGGTCCATTCTCCAGTGCTTCTTCCAAACCATCTGCATCCAGCTCTTTTTCAGGGCTGTCCGTATGTGCATTGGCTTGTCCATTAACAGATGGAACTTCCCCAGGGGTAGCTGCATTCACCTTTGACATGGTACTGATAGAAGCCCCTGCTGCTGCTGCTGCTGCGGCTATTGCTGCCTCCTGCTGTTTCTGCAAGGCTGCCTACAATTAGAAATATTCAATCAAGTAAAAGCAAGGAAGAAAAAAAAAAAAATCTTTGAGAGTTCTGTCCCTTTCCCATGACAGCAGCTCTTGAGAGAAACTTCTAAGAATTTAGGCCAACATTTTTCTCCAACCTGGGAGCTTACATCTAACTGCAGCAATGTTTCATGCTTCAGCTAACTCCTATAGTAATTTTGCTCATGAAAAAGCCTTAGTTGATACTTGCTTTGAAAAGCTTTATACCCACCAGCGACACATTAGTGGACTTATTAGCTTTCTGGAATGTGTCCAGCCGGAAATCTAGTCATGACTTTAGAAGTCAGAAGTACTTGAGGACAGCATTAAATCCCCTGCCAGTTTGTGGGTTTACAATATCTTCTTTAAAGAGAAATTTTCTTTCAAGTTTGTCTGAAGCTTAGAAGCCAGAGAAGAACTGCAGTAGGGGGCAGCTTTAGAAAATAAGCTATGGGTTGAGGTTCAAGGCCTAGGCAGTGGATTCACTGCAAGCAGAATAAGGCCTAACATCATCACAAGCCTTACTGAGATGGGACTGGCACAGATTTGTGCTGGCTCTCAGCAAAGATTTGGTCGCTCCAACAAAAGGAAAGACACCACCATGCCATCAGAGACTCTTTGAGCTTATTACAATTCCTGTTAGCCAGTGGGGAATCAACTCAATAGGTCAGTCCTGAAAAGTTTTGGGAAGTTAATGAAAAAAATCAGACTGAATGGGGAGATCATAAGCATAACAAACATCAAGAGAACAGCTATATTAGCCTCTTATAAAGACTGGTATTGTTAGAAATGCTTAGGATTTGATTAACTCCTAGATGACTCACTGAACAAGAATTACTTATTGCAATACACGTTTTACTCTTCCAGAAATTCTGCATTATAAAATAAAAGTTACTTATCTCAAACTCAAAACTACTGTACTAGTGCTATGCAGATGCATCATCCATATATAACAACATGACCCTATGATCCTAACATGACAGCACAGAGGGCATTAAAAAGAAGAAGAATTAGTCAACCCACTGCTCAGTTCAGAGTTCAACTGATAGGCCTCCAAAGCAGGAGGTCACAAAATAAACACACAAACACAGCACTACATCTGGAATTCCAGTTACTACAGGTAAGTAGCTTCTCTCCTGTAAGCAACTGTTCATGCATGTACTGGATCAGAACATTTCTAAGTGGAAGGTGGCAAGATTTTGCATTTTAAGAGAATCCAGAGTTCAGCCTTTTGAAAAGCAGGACACTAGCTAGAAACTGCTGTCTGTCTGTCAGTTCCAGCAGTATGCCATCTCCTGGAAACAAAGGTGCACAGGACAGGTGAAACTGTCCTGCACACCTTCACTGCTGGGATGGTGTGGGTCAGGCCAGACTGGGAAGGGCTACAGCATAATGTAGCTCTTCTTCCTACTTGAAAGTTAAAACACATAATGCTGAAGCCCTGCATTCGTGGCAGTTTACTTGGCTGCTACCACCATGATGGTGGCTCCTGTGTCACAGCACCCTCAGATGAAGGGTCTCGCAGCACCCTGGTTGAGAACCACTGCTCAATGAACTACCCAGTCTAACAGTCCATAATGAGATAGGCCCCTGTAGAAAGATTATTTTGGGGGGG
>NW_017729022.1:174188071-174195420 GCF_001723915.1 Gavialis gangeticus
GGGGGGGGGGGGGGGGGGGGGGGTTAGCAGTCAGCATAACATGGAACTGAACAGAAAGTCCTGGTGGAATTATTTCTATCACCATGAACTCCTACTTAAACCCTGGAAATCCACACATGCTTGAAAGAACCTCAAGCACTCTTTCCAAGATGAGGGGCAGGGAAGAGGTGTAGATCTTTAGAAATGGGTTAATCTGTCTTTATTACATAATGCTTCAAAATGAAACTTTAGGGACTGTAATGAATGACCAACAAAGGTAGCTTTTAGCAATTTGAGGATGCAGTGCCTCTTTAAGAGGTTCCAATGAGAGAGGACAAAAGAAAAAAGTATTGACACTGATGCATGTTATGGACCAAACTCGCCATTAATATGCTTCTTTTTAGGGATCCCTGAGTATAAAACTCTCAAACACGAACCCTTCAAGCTAACCAACTTTATGCATCTTTGAGTTGAGTAAGTCTAGGCAACTGCTCCACTATCCACCCCAAGAAGCTAGGCCCCTTCCCTTTCAAGCTAGCAGCCACCTCAGTGGGCCACATACCATCTGTCTTGCTCTCTTCCTTGTGGCCCCACATCTCACTTTCACAACAACTGCCCAGGAAGCCAACTTCAAAAAGGAGGAGAAGGAGAAGGAACTGGATAATGCCTGACCTGTAGTGTGGTGGTTAGAGCATGGTTTTGGGAAGTGAGAGACCTAGGGTTAAATCCCTTCTGGGTAAGGCAGGGAAAAGAGGAGAAGAGGGAGGAGGGGACAGAACCCAGGTCCTCCAGCTTCCTAGGCAAGTGCCATCTTAGCTGCTCAGCTATTCAGGGCAAAAGATAAGAAAGTCTTTCTCCCTCTGTCCAAGTCCCAGCCCTCCTAGTCATGGGTTTTGGTTAACTATCTTTCTCGGCGTTTGACACTACTATGAGCCCACAAGGGGTTCATGTACATGGCCTGGCTATGTACATGTCTACTGTGTAGCTTGCTGCGCATACCCAGTCTGCATGAGTGTAGCTGTCCACATGCACTGTGGCCAGGAATAGAATTCCTTCCTGTGTGTGAGTGGCAAGTATGACTTTTAGGCTAACAAAAATACAACGTGAACCGTTATAACTGATGACTTAGAAAACAAGGAATTGAAAAGAATGCCACCCTTCATTATTGAAATACATGCATTAATTTTTGTGGAGTGCTTCACCTGTGACCACCAAGAATTCAAACTAGAAGTAGAACAGTTAGTGGAGTCCTCTTAGAGGAATACAGTTTAAACTGTTTAGATTAGTCGTAAATTGACAGCTGCCTTAAAAAAGGTAAATGGAAGAAGTTAGGGGGAAAACAAAAAACAAAAAGAAAACCAAGAACAAAGCTTGCTTGGGGGACTGTCACTACCTTGGTTTTAAGCGCTGCATTAACCTTTAAGAGAGAGATTTAAAAAAAAACAACTCCTTTTATTTTCTGTCAAGGGATAACACCAGGTACTTTTGCAGTTCCGGACACAGCCCAGGACAGGGAACACCAAAAACCACAGATCCTGTGCTTCTCAGCTAATCTACTGTACCTGCTGCTGTGCAAGCTGGACTTGATACAGTTGCTGCATGTACTGTTGATAGTGTTGTTCTTGGAGCTGACGAATTAGGATCTGCTGCTGTTCGTAGTTGCCGGGGTACTGCTGGGCTGCGTACTGCTGGAACTGAACAGCGGTTTGGGAGTTCAGCGCTGCCATTATCTGTTGCCTAGATTGTCAGGAGTAGAATGTGATCACTACAATTGGCAGAGGAAATCAGAGAGATCACTATATCTAACTGCCCTCTGGTACAGTGAATTGAATTCTTGTGCAAACTAACACAGGGTCTATATAATGGAACAAAGTCTAGAGATGTTGCAAGTGAGTTCTCTCATATTTCAAATGCACCAGCTGAAAGCATAAACAAGGAAGCCAACTTATTTTCTACTTGGTCCTTGAAAACCTGAAGTATCAAATCAAGGGCTCTGTAAGGCACATCCCATATCACCATCCACAGTCTGAGGGTAGAAACAGATGTCACATTTGTGCCACCATTGAAAATTTTATGGTGGCACAAACAGTGAGCAAACAGACATTGCTGCCTTTTCTCATGGCACATCAGCAGCATGCCAAAAGGTAGCAATAAGTTCTGCCACTTGACTACAGTAGATGTCTATTAGCTATGGCAGGAATGTGGAACACATGCTCTAGCCACCGGGGACAGGTGCTCTGAGAACCTGAGGGCCCCCCTGAAGCACTTACCTGGCTTTCCCCACACACTTGGAGAACTACCCCAGGGAAATTCAGGGTGCCACCAGGAAATACTTTTGCAGGTCCCAGTGTGGAGGCATGGGACCTGGGGAATCCCTGGCACCCTACAACTCCATGTCAGGACCCACTTACCCAAACCTGCCCCTGGAATCTCTGGGGACCCACCTGGGTAAACAGGAAAAGCAAAGTTTACCCTTTTACTCAGGCCCATCTCTGGGGCTGGGTAAGCAGGAAAGGCCCCACTTTCCCCAGACCCACCCCTGGAGATCCCAAAGGAGGCAGGGATAACCAGGCAGGTGCTCTCAGGGCTTGAAGAGTCCAGCTCTGCCTAGGAATTCCCAGTGTTCACATGACCAGACCCCTCAAACCCTGAGAGAGCACATCACCCCTTGTCCTGCATCATCAGCAGGTGGGACAGAGCGATATGCAGTTTGCCCAATGAAGCATCTTGGCACAGCTGATCTGCTTCATTTGGCAACATCTGTTTCTAAACTGAGAAGCTAGAAAGGAAGCACTAGAAACACGTATAATTCAATTCCTTGGTCTGAAGCAAAAAAGGCACGTGGGGTGTTGTTCAGGTATGCCTAAAAAAAAAAGTTTGCCTTCTGTGTTGGAGGGGCTTGGAGTGCTGAAGCAGGCCTTTTCACGACAGCCAAGGATGAGTTTTATACTTAGGGAGAACGTCTTATAAAATTAGATCTACCTTAGTTTCCCTAGACAATGCGTAAAACCATGTTCCCATTCACGGGAAGACTTTAGAATGCTGTCAAACAGGCAGTTTGCTTGATATGCTAACAGATGCAATATGTTAATGCTTCAGAGTTAAATACATGTATGAGTTCCAAATACACTTTCTACTTCCTTTCTGCCAGAAAGGGCAAAAGCAGGAATTGTCTAGGAACAAAGACTGGATCAGATACTGGACAAAACATGTCTTGCATTCCAGTACCAGCTTGTGTTAACTAGAACTCTCTTATACACTGCAGAGGTAACAAATGGATCCATGTTTCTGGAAGTGCTTATCATTGTGTGTGTGATGATTTACACATCCAACCTGTGTTTTGTAGGGTTTTTTGTTTAAGTGGTAGTGCCAAGCATCACTACCTTTGACTAATTTTTAGTAGGAAGCGCATAAAGTTCAGGCTCTTAAGTAGCTTGATTTCTAGAGGTGCTTTAGCCTAAGTTGTGGGAGGTCAGTAGCAAGTGGGAACTGAAAAACACTATACCTTGGAAAAAATCCAAACATCAGAAATATAATTTTGGAAATCTAGTTTGAAAGTTCTCTTCCCTAGGTGGACAGAGCTGAAGCACAGTAATGTAAACTGAACCCCTAGGGGGGAAAAAAGTGCTAATCTCAGTTCAGATAGGTCTTTCAGAATCACAGTTTAAATAACCTTTTCATGGATACACTCAAAATTTGCTCAACAGAGGGTTGCATTAGCAACTTGTCAGGAACAGGAGCTGCAAAATGCTCATTAAAAAACATCCCTACAGATTCCAGACTGAAGGCTGCGCCTTAAGACAAACTTCACATCAAATCAACTCCAAATACACTGAATACTGGGATATGCAGCCTTTGCAGACAGCATCCCTGTAAAGCTGGGCATCTAGAAATGGCATTGTAAAATTCTTTAGGTCATACTTTACTTGCAGTTTGGATGCCTGTGCCCAACACTTTTGGTTTCCCATAATGCTAAAGCTGTTCTGGAGCACAGACTGAAAAGACAACTTTCCTTGAGTATAGGTTAGTGTTGTTTTCTTAATAATCTTATCATCTATACCAACTACTCACTTCTGCTGTTCCATCCGGAGCCTCTCTTCCTCCATCCGCCTCCGCTCCTCTTCTTCCTGTCTCAGTCTTTCTTCCTCCTCTTTCCTGCGCCTCTCTTCTTCCTTTTGTAAGCGCTCTCGCTCTTCCTCTTCACGGCGCCTTCGTTCTTCCTCTTCTCTCCTGTTTCATCCATTCAGTAAGACATTTCAGCATCTTTACAATCTTAGAGCAAGTTACTTGTACCATTATATGTTCCGATTCATGTCAAAAGTTATAGCTGCACAGATATATTGCTTTGCAGTGAGCACATAAGAGCTCCCTTTGATTTGTGATATGATTCAGTATTTAGTTTACACCCTCCATTCCAACATTTTTCAGCTGCATTAAAAGTGTGGAGTAGCGAATCAACAAGATTTTCGGTTTTGCTGAACTATGATTTACCAAGTGTGAACTTAGAATTCTAATATGAGAACAACTTTCTAATAGTTTCTGGCAACAGATAATGGGGGGGATGAGGACATGGGGACACAACCCTAAAAATGTCTTGGAGCTCAAATTTCAATTAGTCCCTGCACATTCTTAATTGCCTAGAAGGTATTACACAGCACCTGCTCTAATATTAGCTGCACAAGGTGGTACTGGGTATACGTTCACTGCTTGCTGAAAACTTGTAAAATAAGAATTACTTTCTAGTTCAGCCTGAAGGATTGTGGAAAAGGTACTTGTGAGAAATACTCACAAACTGCTCATAGAGATATAAGAGGTTTCAGCAGAATTCAGCGAGAACTGCAACTTCCAAGGTATTCTAAGGATGCCAGCAGTTCTCTTACCCTCCGTCCCTCAAATACTTATTATGTATAAAAGCTTACGTGCAAACGGTGCAACGTAACTTTTTAGGAGAAAAATGTGACAGAGCTCAGAGGTTGCAGCTAAGTTAGCTGTGGCATTATCTGCAGGCAGAGCTATGCACTCAGTCTCTGCTCTCTACCCTAAGCCCAAAGCTTCACCTTTTTCTTTCTTGCTCTTCTTTCTCGATCTTATGGGAGGTCACATATGTTGAAAACAGATGACAACATCTATTTAAGAGCTTCACAAACTCTGCCATGGCTTCTTGTTTTGACATATTTCCAAGGGCAACCCATTCTTTCCTGAGAGAAAAAATTATGAGAACAACAAAAAGAGTCTTATTACCCTAGTGCATTAATGACACGATAGCTCTAGAACAAGTAGTTTCAGCTCTTGCAGGAAGCAGCATTTGACTTTGTAGAGCTCCCAAGCACTTCTCTCACAATCCAACTTGTGAGTTAAGGGGTAAAAACCTAAGGACTTGGTTAAAGTATTCCCAATAAATCTTCACACATGCTATTAAAACCACACACAACTTTGCATCATACTTTGAACATTTTAAAATGCAGGTAAACTGGCAAGTAGTTATCTGGTGTACTCTCCTTCCTTTGTTCTGTTTTATGATCAACACATTCAACTGACACATACTACAGCTTTATAGAGATGCATCGATCCATATCATATTGGCACCGATAAAAGGAAAATTAACATTATTGACAACTGGCTTTTTTTTGGCTGATGTGGCTGGTAATGTTGCTGATAAATGCTGTGTGCAGCCGCAGCATGGATGGGGCCAGAAATGCAGCCCAGCAGCTAGGAGAGAGTGTCTGGCAGGTAAGTTTGTGGGGTGAAAGGGGCAGACTGATGCCCTCATGATGAGGGAGGGAGTGGGGCAGGAGCAGATGTGTGGGGCAGAGCACAGCACAGCTGGGGTGGGGTGGATCATGGGACAGAGGGGAAGTGGGGAGGCCTGTAGCCAGGGCTGTGTGGGGCTTTCCTCGGCAGGGGCTGGGCTCAGAGTGGGCCCCAGCAGTGCTGGGAGGATGCTGCATCCACCTCAAATTTCACCACTGCTCCGCTCCTAGTGCTGCTGCCGCCAGCCACCTAGCGCAGCCCCAGCTCTTCCTGGGATGTGGGTGGAGGCTAGGCATTGAGCCAGCGCTGCGCTGGGCAGCTGGTAGCACTGGGAGTGAAGCAGTGGTGAAATCTGGGGTGGATGCAGTACCCTCCCAGCACTACTGGCACCCACTCCAAGCCCAGCCCTTGCTCAGAAGAGTCCCAGATGCAGCCCACCCTGCCCTGTGCCGATCCAGGGGGTACATACCACCCCCCCATGCCCTCCCAGGGTGCAAGCCCCATGAGCTGTGGCTCTAGCCCCCTCTGCCCTGCCTGGGCAGTGCCTGCCCCCTCCCTCACCATGGGAGACATTGATCTGCTTCCCCATGTCCCTTCCACCACACTGGACTTACCAGCTTGAGGCAGCTCTCTACGCTGCCGGCTCTGTTCCTCGCTGCCCGAGTGCTGCGCTGCAGCTGCGTGCAGCACCGGCATTTATCAACCAAATTTTCAGCCTCATCAGGCTGATATCCGATACAGCTAGTTTTCTTTATATTGGTATCAATGGTATGCACGTCTATTCCAAACACCACTATTTTATTCTTCCAGTTATATAGTCACAGATGACACACGCAGAGAACTTCCTTTCCCCCCCACTTGTGTCTTTTTGACAGACAAATGTATTTGTTTGGTTACAACTGAATCAAAAGCACTGGGAGGAATGCAGTTGAAGTAAAGATCAATGCAAGTGACAGACTTTTTACCTTCTATCATTTCCCAGCACAT
This sequence comes from Gavialis gangeticus, assembly GCF_001723915.1. Lineage (NCBI taxonomy): Eukaryota > Metazoa > Chordata > Crocodylia > Gavialidae > Gavialis > Gavialis gangeticus. Next base: position 174,194,789 of record NW_017729022.1, read on the forward strand.
CAAAGAACCCAACTTCAGGGCAAGCATCAGGATTGTAAGGTCCCAACAAAACTTGTTTGTGCAGGGCCACAAGTCTGAGTTTTTCTTCATATGTCGGATGAAAGGCTTTGCCATCTTTTTCTGCAGAAGAGAGAAAAGAATCTAGTATTCTGATTTATTCATTATGAGATCAGATACATACACACACACACCAGTGAGAAAAAAAGTCTCAAAGAACCTCTCCCTTGATTTTTTGCAGAAAAAATTAAGACTCTAATATGCCCTTAGTGCCTTGGTAAATGAAAGCAATATATTTAAATAAAAACTGACATGTGTCTAGGAGAGAGATACTCAGCTTTAGTTATTAGAAATTAGTGCCCTAAGATTTTGCATCCTTGATTATATCTTTAGTTGGAAAGCTCACTACAGACACAGCTATTAAGTAGGCTCACACTGCATCATATGGATACAGTTTTCAAATATTTAAAAAGCTTCTAATGGAAATTCTCCCAATATGCCTGCCACGTCCATTGTAATGCGAGTGCAAAAACCTTTTGTGCAAAGGTTGACTTTGCCTTATGGATTTTAACTCTACTCTTTGTAAAGTTATAAAAAGACTGCACACAAAATAAACTAAACCAAGATGGAAGGAG
>NW_017729022.1:174200420-174201824 GCF_001723915.1 Gavialis gangeticus
AGCATGGGGGCTAATAAGGAGGCAGGCCCTGCAGTGAGGCACCCTGTGCCCCAGCCAACTGGGGAGTGGCACATGAAGACAGGAGAAAGTCCAGCTTAAGGCAGTCTGATTACTCCAACTGCCTTAGCAAAATACAGTAGTATCCCACCAATTAAGAGAGTAGTATTGACAATGATTAATAATAAGGCTTAAACTGAGAGGGCTTTGGCCCTAGTGGAGGTGGAGAGCATTGAAAAACATTAATATATACAGTATATCAATGATTTTCAAAGATAAATGATTCTGCACTAGTTCTATAACCCAGCATCTTGTACAGCATGGACTGATCTGCATATAGAGAAGTGGCTTTAATTCAATTACATCAAGCATTAATCAACAAGGAAAATGACGCATTAAAGATGAAGATTTAAAAGTCAGTCAACTAGGACTACCCTGGCGCATTTAACAAGCTGTCAAAATAAGACAGCAGAGCAGTAGCTTACTGAAGAGACATGTTTCCTGTTTCACAAAACAGAATGAATGATCGCTCTCTTTTTTTCCAAGAAAAATAAGCATAAAAGAGCAGTTATTGAAGGTAACCACAATAGGGAATTCATAGAAATAGTCTACTGAACTCCAAACCTAACCTGTCCCCGTACTGTGTGTGGTCATGAATTAGCAGTCAAAGCAGCTACAGGTTTTCAGGTGTCAGTTTACCACATAAAGATGTCAGTCTTTCACATAGGTGGGCTGGACATCCAGAGAACAACTTAACCGAGTGGCTCCATAATAGTAAGACTTTGGGTCTGACACCTAATAGAAAAGACCTGTATTCTTTTAGCAATTTACCCAATTAGGGTCCCAAAAACAAGAATGCCAAGCACCAGGAGAGAAACTAGACATGCGGAGTAAGTAGGAGGCATGTTTTTAATGGAACAGTTCTCAGAAGTGTAGACTTAATTGTTTCTGACTGAATTGTGACTCACTACTACATGCAGGCAATTAGGTTTGAAGCTTGAGACAGAGTGCAAGAAAATAAAGAAGCATTTACATCCTCCCCTGGTCCATTCTCCAGAGCCACAATGTTCCTCCCAGAATCTTGAGTATATCCATGACCCATTTTCCCCATCTCTGCACCATCACCGTTACTGTGTGGCAATGTACTTATAAACTTTCCATCATACTTTTAAATAATCAAAATGAAGGTAAGCTACAAGTAGGAATTAGTACTTCCACATACAGTCTCTGATCAAAATGTTCAACCAACAAGATCTATACATTGTCTGAATATATATTGCAAATGATTAAATGATTAATGATCAAATGGTTAAATGATTTTGATTAGTCAAAGCCCCAAATTGTACAACCTTTCTGAGACTTAAAGCTTTGCTTCAGAGAGGTTGCTGTGTCTAATGTGAGGCACCA
>NW_017729022.1:174206824-174215178 GCF_001723915.1 Gavialis gangeticus
GCCCTGAGTCAGCATGGCCCCACCGAGGCATGTGTCTAAGTCCTGGGAGCTCCAAGGGGTCTGAACCTTTTCAGAGCTCAGGTGGCACCCAGCAAATGGGCAGCCTGGGCACAGGTGGCTCAGCGGGTGGGCTCAGGAAAAAAAAAGAATTGGGGCCCTCAGAGCTCAAGCAGTGAGCTGGTCCAGGCAGCGGCGGGAGGCACCACTGTATATTTCTTGCTTCTGTAGTGCCATCAGCCTGGTAAATTCTTTGTCTACATCTCAGCCCTTGTTCTGCTTCTTTCAAAGCAGCCTCATTTTAAAAAGCCATTTTCTAATGCACCTCTTTCATATTTCCCTTTGTTTGAAATTTGTCTCCCTAGGGCAACAAGTGACAGCTCAATTTCACTTAGAAACACTTCTGCCAAGTTTAAACCAGGTTTTCACTTACCCTTCTAATGCAGTGTGATTCAGAAGGCAGGCTTGTTGAGTTAGGAGCCAAGTTTATCAAATGTACAGCATCAAGCACATCAGGGCAACGCGTAGGGGGAGCATGCAAGCCCCCCGCCCCCCCAAGTGTGGCAGTGCATTCCCTACAAAAAGTTGCGTCACCACTTGCCACCCTGCCACTGGTGGTCCGCAATCCCTGCTGGCCACCGCTGATGCTGCTGGCAGTGGGTGGTCACCAACCCTTGGTTGGCACTCACTACCCCCAAGCAAATCAACAGTGGCAGCTGCAGGAGCTTCTCTGCTTACCACCACTGTGCCACCCTCCAGACGTCAGAGGCACAAGTCATTCATGAAGCACGTGAATGCGGCTAAGTTGCATTAGAATTGGGACTGAACCCAACCTGGAGGGGTGTTTAGTTATCACAACAAGGGAGGCAACTATTTAGGAGTTATGAAGGCTTTCTGCATAGAAGTTAGCTCATTATTCACATGATCATTTTGAAATTGTTCTTCTGCAAGCTTAAATGAAAAAACTATGGGTCAGATACCATGATGGGCAATTATATATGAATCTATATAAAAAACAGGATAGAAGATGGCAATGATTGATTTTACAGGCTATCCTGTGGCTAGGTTTTCCAGACCTGTGACACCATCAAAGTATGCCCAACTCTGCTGCTTACGAACAGTCTGCTAAATTTAGCTGCTTTGCTTGGTTTTACTGAAAGCAGTTTACACAGAGGTTTTAGCTGAAATCAGTGACCAATTTCTGAAACCCAGCTCTTTGGCTGCAAATTGCTTGCAAATTTAGCAACTGTTCAAATCCTGAATTAGACAAAGTAAATGGAATTACTGGAATCTGATTTTCAATGTGACTGTTTTTTGGGTCATGTTACTACAACAATATCAGTTTGAATGTGAACAAAGCCAATCTAAATTACTTTCTGGTCATTCGTTCTTGACATTTAGCCTAGATTGGTAAATGAAGTATACTTTCAAGTTGCTAAATATGGCGGGCAACTTTAACAATAGAAAATATGCATTTGCGGTTCTCTGACAGCAATTCCACTGCTGAATGCCATAATGTTGACAGTGTAGGTCAGGGGTTCCCAACATGCGTGCGCTCAAGGGGACATTCGAATTTAAAAGAAAAAGCCAATCTGAATATTAAAGTTTAGAATTGAGAATCCTGGATATGCGCATAGTTTCATATGGGGAGGGAGTAGCAAGCGCCACTCCGTCACTGCATCAGTCAGACTGACTCAGTCTCGTTCTGGCGGCAGTTGTGTACAGCCCGAGTTCAATAAGCAGTAACAGCATTTTTTGTTGGAATAATGATTTTTTACTGAGTGTGAAAATGTGCAGGGGCACCTGAATAAATTTCAGGGGGCACCATGGCACACATAGGCACCATGCTGGGAATCGCTGGTGTAGGTTACATACACGTTATGAGCAGAGCTAGGCAACAACTGAGGCCAGCTCAGAACAGGATTGATAACCTGTTTCTATGAACAACTGAGAATAATGCATCTGCCTTTTCCCAGATTAGACAAGAAAGCGCTCTGAAAGCCTAGCTCCAAAAGCTAAAATTAGGTTGAAATCTACTTTCATGGAGAAAGATACCTCAAGGGAAGAAAGTAAAAAGCTTTAAAAAGACAGAACTTTCCACTGAGAGTAGAGATAAGGGGTCAGGAAAAGATGTTCAGTGGCTTATTCATAATGAAAATCAGAGTACACAGCAAATGTCATTTTTCTGAGCCAAGAGCATTTGGCCTTGTGAGTTGTATACTGGTACCTATTTTAATTAATTAGAGGGCACCAACCTATGCTACCACCCACAAAGCTTAGAAATCTTCAATTAAGCTACATCATGTGGAAGAGAATGGCTGAAAACATCTGCTTCAGAGCTGGACAGACACAAGAGCTAGGTTATCCTCAAGGTTTACCTAGCAAAGGAAGAAGTTCTGGCTCTTTAAATATCTGTGATCACCGAGATTTTCACTATAACCAGAGTTAGCACTGATAACATCTATTGTGGCAAGGTTATAATTTAGCTTCAATTTAATATGTTCCACATTTGCAAAAGGAGCCAGATGAACTGTGAAGAATACATTCCATTTGCCACAAGAACATGCACTGATGGTAGCAGGGCATCTAATGGTAGATGGGAGGCATCCTGCCACAGAATGGAGGAATGGAAGAATGGAGGGTTAAAAAAAAAAAAAAAAAAGACTGAACTTGTTAACAAGGTCCCATTTCTTACCCACGAGGACATTTAATATGCTATGTTCACATTCAGATTCTGTCAGCAGGGATTCTACAGCAAAATGTGAATACTTGGCCCTCTGTACAGAAACAGGTCTAGCATACTTGGCTATTACCAATCCAGAAAGTTTCGTTCCAGATGTGGCCTCTCTTTAAAATGCTGCCACTTCAACAGGATGCTGCAAACAAAGTAAAGATGTACAACGAGCAACTCAACGGACCATCCTTATGAAGGCAGCACTTTTAACCCATGCTAACATGTGCTAAGTCAGTGGGAGCCAACAATATTGGCAGATATGCTACAAATCAGCCCCACACCCCAAGTGCCACTCCAATCCTCATCTGCTGCTCTGCTCCCTGCCCTGTACTCCCTCCCTGATCTGCTTTCTTCTTCCTTGCCTGTGCTCTGCACACCATTTGCTGCTTTGCTTTCTGATTCCTGCTCTCTGCCCCTGATCTTCTGCATGCCAAAAAGGGGCTGCCTGTGCCATTTGTGGCACCAGTACCACAGGCTGGCCAATCCTGCTCTAAGCAAGCTATACCAGCTAACAATAAACATAATTGTTATAGTTTAATGTTTGGTGGCAAAAGTAGCATAACCAAGATGAGCCTATTTCAGAGTGAAATAGCAATGGAAAGCAGCTCACAAACAATAGCAGGGTGTAATATAAAGCAACTCTCACTGAGATTTTTTTTATTATTGTGAAGCACTACTTAAAAAAAAAAAGGAAGAATCACATGGGCAAATGATTATATGGAGTCAAAGGGAAAAAATGCAATAAGTTAAGCTTGGAGAAAAGGAGCTGTAGTATTCTGCTCAGAGAAGGCTAGATATTGGAATGACCACTGTTTTCTTAAACTAAACTAAAAGACTTACAAAAGCGCATTACAAAAAACATGGGACAATATATTAAGTGTCTGAGAAGGAGTATTAGTGTATTACTGCATCTATTCTAGGAAATTTGTTAGACGAGCCTGGAATTTTTCTTCTTGAAAAGTGTTAGGGTGATGAATCCTTTTTGATACAAATTCGTATCCTTAAGTACTTATAGTGAGGAATGAATAAAGTTTTCTAAGTCACTCAAAGGAGTCCTTACATTCACGTGTGATTAACAAACACTAGCACAGTCCCAATCATAGATGTAAGTCTCTACAGCAGGTAAAAGGCTTTTCAAATTCCAGATAACAAGAATCCACAGATGTGAGTCATTGGTGGCACAACTGAGCCATTTTTAGGAACCAATCATTACGTGCCAAGCAGCAGAAAAGGCTGTATCACACATCTTATACCAAAGCATCTGTGGGCATCTCTAAACAAAGATTTTAATTCTTTATCATGGTACAAAAATAAATGACTCTCAGATGAAATTAAACAATACTTAGGATTCCAGAACTGCTTCCCAATAATCAGATGATTACTGTCAATGCACTATCACACAGGTGGTGCCAACAGAAGACTGCCTGGGGATGAATAGTAAGCAATATGAACACATGCCAACCATAAATCCCAGTGATTAAATGATACTGAAGCATTTTGTTCAAAGCTAAGGCTTTAGAGCACTGGTCCTCAACCCTTTTAACCTCAAAGCACCCCTCCATAACTTTTCTGAATTTTGAGGCACTCCAACTGAGAGTGACTCAGCCCCAATCTGCATCAGAAGAGAGGCAGAGAGGTGCCTTGAGGCTAAAAAAAATTAAGAACCACTGATCTAGCTGGTGCCAGGTAAAGGCAGCAGTGGTAGGAACTGACTCTGCTGTGCTCTTTCCAGTGCTGCTCCCTCCCTGCCTGTCTGTACCTGAGGGGGCAACAGGAGCCCCTGCTGCTGAAACTGCTCCTGCAGATGCCAGCAACCATCCCTGCAACCTACCCTGTGTTGGCTGGTCCCAGGAGTGCAGGAGGAGCAGATGGGATGAGCCAGGCTGCAAAGTGTGGCTCCAACCCCTTGTCTGCTTGCAACAGAGAACATTGCTGGGAGCATGGACACAACTGACACAGGCTGCCAGGGGGTAGGCAGCAGTTCCCAAAGGAGCAGTCACAGTTTCTGACAAGTAGCCAAGGCAGGCACAGGGCACCAAACTGGGGGAAAAGAGCTTTTACTTTCTTGGACGGGGGCTGGGATCTCCCAACTAGAGTACCAGGCACAAGTCTCTGGTTTAAAGTACAAAGGACCTAAAGCTGCAAGGCCCTGCAGCGTGAACTACATCTAGATGTGCATGTGCAGAGGCAGTAGGTGATCAGGTTTCTATTCATTAGGGTGAATGTCTTTCCATCTTGACTGGCAACCTCTTTAGCGTACCAGCCTAGGATTTCTCCATCTCAACACCACATGCCCTCATGCCACCCAGAGTAACAATTCCCAAAATAAGAATGCCTTAACAGTGTGTTTCAAGTTCAAGCATCAGGAGCTCAAACACATCTCCAGAGAAGATTTTTTTTAAAAACAACTGTTTGTAAATAATGCTGGGCTGACTGCTACAATTTTCTTCTATCCACACAGCTTTTAGAGAATGAGGTAAAAGCAACCACACACATGTATAGGCCAATGTTGGGATGCACCTTGCTAAGGATGAAAGGATTTGGTTTGTTTTGCACACTGTCTCCTTAATTCAGTGACTAATAACTACAGCTGGACCCCGAGTTACGCGGGGCATATGTTCCTGGAAAACACCGTGGAAGTTGAAACCGTGTAACTTGAGGCATTAAGTCAATGAAAAACAGGGGGATAAGGACCTGGGACCAAGATTTGATAACATCATTTCATAATAAAAGGATCTTTAAAACACAAAATAATGGAATTAAGAGCCTTATTAAAACCTTTACTCCTAGATACGTGCTAATACAGAGACAAAGCTTTAGCTGCAATTGCCGCGCCATCGACAACTGCTCCTTTTGTACTGGTCATTACATTGATCCAAAGATAAAGGAGTTTCTCAACCTTATTTAAATGAGGAATTCTAGGCACCAACGACACTCTCAGACTCACAGGGGTTATCGTTTTCACACAGTCTCTAATTTTTTGCTCACTTTTTTTTAATGGTGTGCACAGTCGTTTCACTTAAACTGTACTGGCAAGTAATCGATGCAGCACTATTGCCTTCTCTTAATTTATCAAGGATTTCTACTTTTTGGGCCAGGTTGATAGACTTACATGCTCTTTTGGGCACAACATCAAAGGCTTTCTTTGATGCCATTTTCACAAATATTCAGGGGTTACGGTAACCAAAAATGATGGACAATCTTGGAGGAGACAACAAGTGATGCTAAAGCTATGTAAGCAGACTCCAAACTAACAACCACTCTACTGCAAACAGTGTAAATATGAAGCAGAGTACTGTGTAAGTTGAAACACAGTCATGTTATATAAAGCGCATATACATGAATCGGTGCAACCTGAAACCACGTAACTGGGTGTCTGACTGTATGTGGCAACTGTGCCCACAGTGGGCACCTATATCAGTGGTCTTAGAAGAAATGCTGAGATCAGTTCATTTCAAAGACATCCCACCACCACCCAGCATGTTTTATATTGGCCTCTGCAACTAAGGTAATGATTTGCAATGGCTACAGATGCTTTAGGTGATATATAGCCCTTAGACTGGTACTAATGATATTTTACAAATGAAAACAAAAAGAGGGAACAACAGTGATTCAAAGGGAATATTTAGATAAAAAGATCAAAAAAGAGCAGGGAATTTCATGACTTCGCTCCCCCCTCTGATCCCTATTCTTGGATCGGATGCGATTCTCACTATGAAATATCAAGATTTCCCAGAAAATTTGTTTATTCTTTTTAACAAAGCTTTCTGGCTCAAGTAAGATTAACAAAACACCACCACAGAGAAGTATTTTTGTTAGCCAGTATTCAGCATAAACAAGTTTGAAGTTTATAAGTAAGAATAAAATTTTGTAAAAAGTCTTTTTAAAAGAAAAAAAGTCTTGTGTAAGGCAAATGTATGTATACACACACACACACAGATGCATGTAGATATATAAAGATATATACATCTTGATATATACACACTGTATATACACATATACAGACACTAATATATAGTTCAAAGTCCAACCATAATATATATTTCAAAAGTCCAAACATTACAGCATAAGCAGCTAGAAACTGACCAACTGCAAAAGTGAAACTTGGCCAACTGATTTGAATGGTTCAAACTGACACATGAAAAGCCCACAGAAGATGATAATAGTAATGCAGGGAGCTTGATTACAACATGCTGCTTACATTACAGGGAAGTAAAAGCTAGAACCAGTATGACCATAGTCAAAACTGAAAGACAAAGAAAACCTGTTGTATGGATGAAAAGCATCTTATCACATCCGAGTGCTTTAGGGAAGTGCTCATTAAGCCACACATAAACCTATGGGCCAGGTTAAGTATTATATAGGTGGAAAAAAGGCAGGGAGGGTGTAGGGCTTGTTCAAACTGACAGTCTGGAGCAGAACACAGGAGTTTTGACTCTCAAACAACCCACACTTACATTAGGAGATAAAAACCCCACTATCTTCCTCATGGTAGTGTTGGAGTGATGCTGCAGGCCTAAGGCTCAAAGAAATATGCAAGCAGTGCCAGTCTACCAAACAGTCAGTTCAACAGGAGCCAGACAGGCTTTTGAATGCAGCATAGTCTACTTCAGGGCTGCTCAGAAAGATTACGTGGACAGTATCTACTGGATCAACTGCCTGGTTAAGAGCATCTGCCTGCCTCTTATTTGAAAGAATTAAAAGGCATACCTTCATGCCTGGTAATGACTAATTAGAGCAAAATACTTTGTCCATCCACATTATCTGCCCAGGGGCAGAGAAGTCAGACAAGGAGTCAAAACATAAGCTCCAGCCCCACATCAGCAACAGGTGGCAGCGAACAACTTCACTCCTCCAGCCCGAGGGGGATTTTCCAACAAGGACAACAGCCGCCTAGGCAGAAAACGCAGAAGCTGTTTTCTTTGATGACGAGGGAAGCGGCCACCAGAACTGGACCTCCCAAGGGCCGGACACCTGGCAGCCTCCCACATGCGTCTCTGACCATCTCTAAGAAACAAATACGTGAGGCTATTTTAAGTCACGGAGTAGGGGTGCAGCCACCAAAATGTCAAGGATTTCTTAGTGTGAGCTCTCATTTGACCACCCGTCAGGAGGGCTCAACTTCCGGCCGGGGATCCACGAGAGCCAGTCGTACATAGAGATCCCTGCTAAAGTCTCTGGCGGCCAAGAGCTCCCTCTCCTCAGGGGACCTCCCGCCCCGGCCAGCGCCGGGCCCCGCCGCATGCCCAGGGCGCTGAGGGGAAGGGGCGACCGCCGCTCACCTTTGAAGAAGCGCAGCGCCAGCCCGTACAGCTCGTCCAGGCCAAAGCCCCAGCGCAGCTCCGGACTCAGCGCCGCCGCGTCCCCCCCGGGCTCCTCCGCCGCCCCGGGCGCCTCGCGGCCGCGCCCCTCCTCTGAGTCGGGGCTCAGCGTCAGCCCGTCGATGGACCCCTCGAGCCGCTCCGAGCTCAGTGCCGCCGCCGCCGCCATCCTCCGCCCTCCGGCCCAGCCGCGGCGGCCACGTCCCGACTTCCTGCTCCCCTCTGACCCGGAACTTCCGGCGGAGGCTCCGCCCCTCCCGGCGCGCGGGAGCCCCTCTGCTGGCCCCGCTCCCTTCTGGACG
>NW_017729022.1:174215334-174230218 GCF_001723915.1 Gavialis gangeticus
TTGGGGATGGTTCTGCTTTGAGCAGGAGGTTGGACTATATGACCTCCTGGCATCCCTTCTAACTCTAATTTTCTATGATTCTATAAGACCATTCTAGCCTGACACCATTTACTTAAAAACAAAACAAAACAACCCCCCCAACCCGAAGAACCTTTCTTCGCCCCGCCGCCTCCCCGCTTGGCCCCGCCCGGGGATGCTGCGGGGGACGAGCTACCTCAGGGCCTTCCCGATAGCCCCAGACGTGGCCTTTCGCTGCTGCTCCAGCCCCGCGCCAAGGAGGACGCCCTGGTCGTGGGCAGTGGCCCAACCCTGGGCAAGCCGGCACCCTGCCAAGCTGCTCGGCGCGCCCAGGGCCGTGCAGCTGTGCTACAGCTCTGCCAACTCATGATTTTTGGCGTTCTTAGTCTATGCTGTGGGAATGTGAAGACCTTAGCTCTTTCTTCTATGTATATAATATATATACATAGGAAAAGGAAGAGCTAAGTTTTTCACATTCCCGCAGCGTAGACTTTGAGAACAACGCCAAAAATCATGAGTTGGCAGGGCTGGTGTTAGCTGAGAGCTGGGTGGTGCTAGGGCCTGTGAGCCTAGCCGGGCTCTTGCCTGCACAGCACCCCACGGGCCTGCCCCAAGCGCCTCTGGCTCTTAGCTGTGGCAGCGCTAAAGAATCCCTTCAGTCCTGGGCTAAGGTGCAGCAGAAATGAAGCACTGGGTCTGTTTCTGAAATGGTAGCCCAGCTCTTGGCTGCCCCTTGGATCACAGACTGTTGTGGAGGGCAGCAGCATGGTAGCGAGCACTGCAGATCACCCACCCTGCGTGGCACATCTGGTTTATATGTGATGTAGGAGGCAGCGTCCATTTGCCCCTTAAAAAAAATCAAAGCAGCTATATATGCCATGTGCAAGCTTTGGTGAGCTCAAGCTCACTTCATCTGATGCTGTGAAAGGACATGCAGAAAAGTGATGGCAGGGTTTTTAATGTTTTCCCCTGTAGCTATCTGGAAAGGGTGAAAGCCCCTTTCACCTTTGCTGCTCTGGCATGGTGTGACTGTTTTGCAGGTCTCAGGAAATACACACTTCAGCTCTCACACCTTGAGCCTTGAACTTCCTGACGGGCAAGAAGGGGAGGAAGAGAGCCAGTGAAAGCAAGAGTGCAGTTATTTCTATCTATAATTAACTCACTCCCTTGTGAACCTACAGGAAACACCAGCCACCAGAATACTGCTATTGTCTCCTGGTCACAAGGAAGGAATCAGAGGATGTGATCCAGCACGACAGAAATAAACAAAGTTGCTTCTAGTTTGTGCAGTCCAAGCAGTACATATCACATTACTTCAGAAAAATAATGCATCATTGTAAGGTGCTTGTGGTCACTTGTCTGTTTGATTCATTGAGGACCAGTTGAAGCATCCAAGTCTTGGAAACTTGAGTTCCCCTCCGATGTTTAGCTGGTCCAATTACAAGGAACAGAATCCTCTACAGCTTTGTGTACTCTGCTGAAGTATGGGCCCATGAGTTAGGCTTACTGGGGGTTTTGCTTTGCTCTGCCATTTAATTGCTGGGTACCCTTAGGCAAGTCACATAGCCTATTATTAAGTAGAATAGAGTGGGGATAATCATTACCCCCTAGCATTCTCACAGGAATATGGGGAGGTGTCATTCATTTCTATTTGTAAAGTAGAGTATTTGTCTGAAGGAACAAATGTAGTACCAAGTGTTATTTTAAAAACAATATTTTCCGCCGGACACATTAATTAGCACTGTTAGGTCCTTAGGATCCAAACTGAAAGAGAAGTGCTGCTGGGGACATTGTCTGTAAAAAACATACACAGATGAGGCAGAATTTGATGCTTCAGCTGAGCTGTTTTATTTTGTTTGTAAGGCTGTTCAAAAACAACCTGTAGCTTCTTCACTGGATTCTTTCTGATCAAAAGAAACGTAATCCTGTTTGCTTTTCCCTGATACAGAATAAAGGTCTAGCACCTATTTTTTAAAAACTGTTTTATCTTTAAAGAGCTTAGCGTTCTATATACTGTGAACTGCAAGTCCCGTGCTATCTCTTCCATTGAACAGTGGAACAGATAAAGTGAACAGTGGAACAGATAAAATTACCTGCCTGTACAAATGATATATGCATGTGTTGTGGTTCACATTTTTGACCCTTCATTGTCAGACCCACCTTCACTCAAAGACTGTTAGTGTAGCTATAGAGTTACATGTATTCAAAACTATATTATTCAGAGCTTTCATGTACTACCTTCTATCATGTTTTACAGTGTTTGTATCGTGCTCCATAAATGCTTATTACAGCAGCACCTCCAGAGCTTAATTTTTAACAAGGGTGCACCAACATGAGCAATTAGCTCGAAGCAATACACTCCAGCGCAGTTCACAAAAGAGAAAACAGCTCCCAGGAGCAGTGTTTACACATGTGCCTGGGACTACAGCAGTTAGTGCTGGAGCGCACCAGCCCTAAGCTGGCAGGCAGCTAAGGGGGTCAGCCCCAGGCTCCAGGTGGCAGCAGAGAGTGGGGCACAAGAGTGCCAAAACTGTGGAGTTGTGTATCTGACCCCACAAGCCTGCTGCCAGCACAGGAACACAGCAGTTTGAGCTGGGGTGGGGCAGCATCGGGTTGGCAGGGGGCACGGGGATCAGCCCTGGGATCTGGGCGATGGCGGGGCATCTGGGGCATGAGGGTCAGGCTCCAGCCCTGTAGTTTTCCTCCCCCCAGCTAACTGGGTTGGCTAGGCTGACTGGGCGCAATTTATTCCCAATATTTAATCGCCCATGTTTACTCTGCTGTAGGACAGTACTTGTCCCCTACAGTACTATCCTACAGCCAAGTAAATTAGTTTACTGCACCCTAATTCCAGCGCATATGTAAACAGTGACACTTTACTGCGGAGTTAATTAGTCAACTCCATAGTAAAGCATACATGTAGATGCGCCCACAGTATCTTTGGACCTTTTGCACTCCTTATCCTAAATTCCACCGTCATTTTAAAAGGAACTGCAGTTGTGACTGCTCCATGAGGTTGGCATGTTTCTCCGTGAGGGAAGAAAATAAACATTTTGACTTTTAGATAAGTACTTATTAACTGTATTTGCAACCTTCTTTGCCCAGTCTACACTAGGGAAAAAAGCTGTGTTCATTTCTTAAGGAAGGATCCTTCTGCAGACATGCAAATGTGTAGTTTTCACATGCTTTAGCAGGTCAAGATAAAACTTAGGCTGTCTCATATCCTCTCTCTTGACTGGCTAGCTTATGTTTTAACTACAAACAGATTTTTCTCCAAAAAAAAACTTACCTCCTATTAGTTACCAGGTTTCACTTAATCTTTCCAGTTTAAAAAAACACCCTGGTTTCTGCTTTCTGCAACTTTTAGTAGACCACTGGCTATCTGCTGAGCATGAACTGGTCACAGCACATTGGCTCCCTTTTGTCTCAAGAAGATAAATTACATTAAAATAAACTACAAGTATATTAATAATGTTATATATAACTGTGGGCTCTGCTACAGGCATGTGGCTGCATTTCTGGAATCAAAAGTGAATGTCTCTTTACTTGCTTATCAGTTCAATCTACAAATCTTAGACTAACCTATGAAGATGAATCAATTCAGCCTCAGGCTATTTGACCATCTGTATTTGGCCATAGAGGGAGTAACTTAACCCTCCTCTCACTTCTCAGAAGTATCCTAAATTATTCATGTTGTCTAATGCATAAGCAAATTAGTTAAATAGTTTTGACCATCTGTTCTGTACACTTTTGAACAGCCAGCCCCTACACTGTGCTGCATGCTCAGAACAGTGAGGTTGAGACATTCTCACACATTCACTGGGCAAATCCAATCATCAGCTGCTATGGCAGTCACATGCCACAGCCTTTAAGTGCGACAAATGTAAAACGCCTTTCTACTGAAGCTGGAATCATGCCAGACTGGTGCCCTAGTAATACTATAACCTCCTTCTTGGACCTTTCATGATGACAGACTAAACTAGAAGCAATTTCTTGTCCAATCAGAGAGGGCTTGTGCCTTTCATAACAGAAGATGAAACTAAAATGAGAAGGTAAAGATATCCTAGATCCAGCAGCTTAGTGTCACTCTTGAGTGGTGACAGAATTTGATTTTTCCAGACCATGAGGGCTCTGTTATGGTTTTTTATGCTTGAGGATTATGTTATGTTAAATAGCCTGGACCAGAAGGTCATTGTGACAGGGCTCCCAAGGCCCGATGCTCACATCAGCCCGCCTTCTGTCTATGGGCAAACCACCTGCCTACTCTCCTGCCATGCCTTGTTGTAAAGTAATTAAGATGTTATTTAGGTGGGAGGCTGCCCTTCGAGCATCCAGCTGTAATGGGTGGTACATACACACTTGGACCTGCCCTTACATGTCTCCCATGCCTTGCAGATATCTCACTGTGTGTTAAATCTCCGGCTCAAGACCAGGCCAAACCAGGCACGCAGTCAGGTCTGTCACACACTGCCCTCTTGGGCCACACACACACTGGGGCCTTTCCTGTTCTGCCTGCTTTCACACGTGCCCCTTCACGCCTCAATCACTCTGCTCTGCTCCTTTAAGCGGCTCCCATCAGCCATCAGGCTTTGCTGTCCTCTCTTTGGTCAGTCCTAGCACAGCCTTTTGGGTCTTTCCATGACCCTCATGTGAACTAGGCTGGGCGATTAACCAACTATGGGCCAACTTCACCCCCTAGTCCCTCACTGGGCCACTTTGCCCCTTCCTTGGGCCAACACTCCACCCCTGTGCTGGAGTCTGGGGTCTTACACCCCTGCAGGCTCAGGCGCTCCTCTCTGAGCAGACCTGGCCCCACCCTGCACTCTCGCTAAGGCACAGGGTCTTACACCCCTTAGGGCTCAGGTGCCTCTGAGTAGAAGTACCTGGTCCCAGTACTTCCCTCCAGTAACCCACTGGATGATAGGGGCTGGGGTTATTGAGGCACCCCAACCTGCCTTTCACTGGGGAAGTTAGCGGTCCTGTTATTTACATGGGGCTGCCCTGTCACTGGCGGTCCCACCAGGCCTCCCTTCTCCAGCAGGGTGCAGTTTGGTCATGCCCAGGACCAGGGGCCTCCTCCTTCCCCATAGCCTTTCCAAGATGTTCCTGGAGCAGTAGCTCAGCAAGGTGATGTTTCTCCCTTGCTGTCTGGCAGCAAACTGCTGCCACGGGCCAGAGAGCTGGCTCTTAAATGACCACCCTAATCAAACACCTGCCTGGTGCCTGCTCCAGCCCTCAAAGTAACAGAGCACTGAAGCTGCTCTGTCACAATCATTTTGATCTGGAACAGAAGTTCCATAAACCGGTTTAATTAAATCAGTTAAGTTTGTTAATACATCCAATCACATTTATCTTAAACTAGTTTCAGCCATTTTGAAAGTGGCTTACATGCACTGAACTTCTGTTCTGTTATAGGTTTAAACAAGTTGTGGATCACTTAAACTGGTTTATGTGTAACTTCTGTCCCTAGCCTATGTGTTTAATTTGCTTTATTATATATAAACTAGGCCAGAAACATTTTCCTGTTTTTCCTCTTTTGCTTTTTAAAGAAATTCAGAATTTTCCATCTTGGAAGATTCTACAATGGGTAAAAGGAAAACTCTACCACAGAAAGACAGCCAGGACTTTTATAACATCACAGCACTGAAGAAGTGAAATTCAATTCATTGAGAGAGAGATTTTTAGTAAGAGGTTTAAGTCTATGTTTGTTAACACCTTTTGAATACAATTGCCCAACAAAACCTGGTAAGAAATAACTTTGCTAAAAATTCAAGATATTTTACTTTCCAGTTAGGTTGAAATAGTTCATAATCCAGTTCTTTGACACCTTTGATATTTCTTTGGCAAAACAAGTAAGATCAGATTTAACAGGCCTGATTTTTCTAAGGCATAAGTCCTAAAAAGAGGGAAGAAAAGGGCAGAGTGAGAGAATCTTCTATGTGAAAGCAAAAAAGACACAACCCCAGTTTCTTTTCACATTTGTTATCTTTAAAGCATAGTTTAAACTTGCACTGTACACAGCACCAGAGCATATTTTAAGTGGTTTTACCTCATTCTGCAGCTTTGGTATTTGCAAGACTGAAGTACAGATCAAAAACACCTTTAAAAGGATGGGTTACTCCCCTCTACACTAGATAAGAAAATTCCTACCAGCGCAACTGCTTTGGTTGTAGCCCCTAGTCATACTATTGTTCTGTGTCACTTATCCTAGAGCAAAGAAAAATACTACGAGATAAAAATGATACCATTTACTAGGCCTGTGTGAAGCGGCTAGTATTTGCTTCAGATTCGGCCAATTCGGGGGACAGTGATTTGATTCGGTGATTTGAACCGCTGTCCTGATCGGATTTGGCTGAATCTGATTTGGAGATTTGGCTCCTGCTGAATCTCCAAATCTCTGAATCAGGCAGGCCAGGCCCATCCCTCTCAGCCTGGCAATGGCTGCCCCGGCTCCCGGCTCTTTGGAAAAAAAAAGTCCCAGCTCAGTGGGTGCTGCTGGGTGGGAGGCAATCCCCGCTGCCCCCCACTGCCCCGTGCTGCATGGGCGGCTCTGCACAAACCCCCCTGACCTTCGCCTTTGCTCCCCCAGATCCCCCACGGGCCCCCACCTGGGCCAGCTCCGGCTCTTTAAGAAAAAAAAAAAAAGAGAAAAGCCCCGGGACTCACCGCTCCTGCCAGTGGGGGGCGATCCCCGATGCCCCGTGGCAGGCTTTGCACAAGCCCCCAAAGCCCCAAGGCTGCTGCAGGAGCAGTGAGTCCCAGGGCTTGTCTTGGGTTTTTTTTTCATAAAGGGCCAGAGCTAGCTCAGGCAGGGCACCTATGTGGGGGCTGGGGGGGAGGGCAGGGGGCTCGTGCAGCATGGGGCAGTGGGGGGAAGCAGAAATCACCCCCCTGACCGGCAGCACCTCGTGAGCACCAGAGCTTTTCTTTAAAGGGCTGGGAGCTGGGGCAGGCTGGAACGGGCTGGGGTGGGGGGCTGGATGGGCTGGCAGGGGTTCCTCCATGGTCCCCTCCCCCATCTCCCATGAAGATTCGGAGAGCTTTGAATTGATTCAGACCTTTAAATTGGTCCCCTGATTCAATTCGGATTTGGAGATTCAACCGCCGAATTGGGACAAATCTCCTCCGAATCAAATCACAAACTGAAGCTTCACACAGCCTCCCCTGGAGTAAGTAAGTGACTGCATGAGGTGCATGCCAATGGGGAATTGCGTAGGTGGTGCCCTGGCTCTAGCAGTGGTTTTCATTTATCTGTTAATACAACAGACACAGGCAGCCAAGGTTCCTTGGGTAGATGTGATATCTTTTATTAGACCAACTGAGTAGTTAGAAAAAAGTTCTTAGCAAGCTTTTGGACGCAGTCACCCTTCGTCAAGACCAAAAAATGTTTTAACCTTGTTGGGATATTCCCCTACCTACTTCTCTGACACACTTGCCTTCCCAGGAATGAGGCAGGGAAAAGTAATGTAATTAGCAACTGCATTGTTTGGCTGTTTGTCCTGAGAACAACACTGTTGATTGACAGGGAAATGGTTTCCACCCATTTAATCTCTCACCACACCTTGTTGCTGTTTTGAAATGTATTCCTGCTGGCTCAGGATCAACATGAATCCAAGCGAAGTGGTGCTGGCTCCTACCCTGGGGGTCTTTAAGACAAGGCTAGACAAACACCTTGCTGGGGTCATTTGACCCCCGTACTCTTTCCTGCCATGGCAGGGGGTCAGACTCGATGATCTGCTCAGGTCCCTTCCAACCCTAGAAACTATGAAAAGGGTTAGGCACCTCCATTTGTTTACACAGACTGAATCCCAATTTTACTTTTATTCCCTGAGAGACATGTACAAATGGCGCCAGACATTGAGGACAAAGCAGATTTTATAGCATGTTAACATGCGGCAACAGACCCCAAAGGAACCTATGAACAGACTAGCTGGGGTGACTGTGCTGGTATAAAATGAGTGCTACTTTCTTTTCTGTAAACGTAAAACTAGTCCTTGGGAAGTCTGTTGTCTCCTGGGAAACGCTCATTTCTCTGATACTGGAACACAGTGAACAGAAGTTTCACTGAATGTGGGATCTACTTCACAGCTGCATGGCAACAGAGGATTGCTAACTCAGTCTGGTATTGAAAAGCACCTGGAATCAAATACACCAGTTTCCAACCATGTCTTCCCCTACTTTGTTTCAATTTCTTTTCCCTTGAACCTACTTTCTATTTTTTTTAATTAAGTTCGGATTACAGACTCAGTGGGAGAGAGACCTCATCTTCCTTCTTATCTGCAAACTGCCTGGCATACTAATGCGCTATAAGTAATAAGGGTGAGTGGTAATTTTACAGATTTTTGCAGCTTCTCCAGCCCTGCTTCTGGGAAGAGGTTGGCCCATATGAGTAGTGCTTGATACTTTGCATGCTATTCTTCTGGGCAAATAAAAAACAAAAAGCAGTTATTATTATTTTTTAATATTGCATTATACCCTCTGGTCCTCTAAAGGGCCCCCCTTGCCCTCCTCCCCACCCCCTGAGAATAAAAAATGTTCTGAATGAGCCCTCACCCCTGCACCCCGAGACAGTGACATTTTGACATGAAATACTCTAGGGGGTCCTCCTCTGCAGCGCTTACCCTCAGCTCTCTGGCACACTCAGGTGAGACCAGAATTCAGTGTCCTGTTCTGAGGCTAGGAAACTATTGGGCGCTTGTACATGTGACGGGGTTTTAGTTACTCTAATAACACAGGCACGGACCCATTCACCAGCATCAGCAGGGAACTTGCCATGTTTCTCAAGATGATATATTGATAGAGCTTTTATCAGGGAAAGCTGTGGTAGCATAGGGATGGGAGGGCTGTCAGGAAAAGCCAAAACACTACTGATTATTGCTAACTAGCTACTTTATTTAATGGTTCTCACAGAAGTACCCGAATGCCTGATTCAGCAGGGAGTGCACGCTTGGATTACAATCTTAAAACAGCTCATGATTAATCTTCAGAATGTCACCATTAGGCTTCAGAGTTAAAAGCCTGTTCTGATAAAAAGGAGAAAAGCTAGTTCAGTTTAAGGACAGTAGTTGTGGAAAGTCAAATGGACACAAACTGGACAAGAATAAATTGAGTCTGGAGGTTAAAGGATGGTTTTCAGCCATTAGAAGAGCAAAGCTTTGGAATGGTCTTTTGAATGCAATAGTGGGGGCAAAGGACCTGAATTGCTTCAGGATGGAGCTGGATAATTTTATGGAAGGGCTAGTACAATAGAATAGGGATGCTCTTGGGATAGGAATCAGAGCATGTAATATGAGACTTCATGTGCTTGGTATCCCCATGAAGGAGATGACAGGAAATGTGATCACTGTGTGCTTGCTGGGGTTGCTTATGTGTGGGGGAAATGTGGTGATGCAGGGTTTCCTGACTGCTGGTAGCACAGACAAGATTTAAGACAAAAGTTAAACTAGAGAAAGTGATCCTCAGCAGAGAAGTAGCCTCTTGGCATAAGGGGGAGGTGGGCAGAGGAGTGGTTTCTGCATTGAGGTTGGAGGCTGGCCATGTCCTAGGGTTCCTGAGGTGGGAGCATACTTTTGAGGAGGTGCCTTAGCTTGGATTAGTCTACATGTGCACGTGTGTGTGTGTGTTTCTTTTTTTTTGCTCATTCTTATGAAACTTATGTTTTAAATAGGTTTAATAATATTTGTTGCATTTCATTACATCCTATTCTCATATTTTGGGATTGCTGCTGGTTGTCTGCAGGGGCCAGGAAGATTTCCTTCCCTTTCCCCACCCTGCAAGGATTTTTTTTATTTCTTGGGCAGGGAAGGAGAAGTTGCCCACCTCTGAATTGGCACAAGGATGCACAGGCACTTCCTAATGGTACAGAGGTTTGTAGGTTTTGCTCATGTGCACAGGATTAAAGCACTGGAACAGGTTACCCAGAGAAATGGTGGGCTCTCCATCCTTGGAGGTTTTTAAGACCCAGCTAGACAAAACCTTGGCTGGGATGATCTAGCTGGGGATGGTTCTGCTTTGAGCAGGGGGGTAGGACTAGATGACCTCCTGAAGTCCCTTCTAACCCTGATTTTCTATCATTTTGTGATTAAACAGATCTCCAGATCTGACATCGGGAAAGAAAATTCTCCCCAGGTCAGATTAGTGGAGACAATTCTTTTACCTTCCTCAGTAGCATGAGACATGACCCACTTCCTAGGTAAAATATGACCGGGTGTTCTTAACACATTCCCTGCCACTGAAGGACGACAAGGCCTTGGTCCTGCCCTTCTTTCTTCTCTCTTCCTGAGATACATAGTTGTGTTGGTTTGCTTGTTATTGGGGGTTTTGTGGCTGTGGTCTGCAAGACGGGCTGGAGGAGATGTGTTTGTGGACTATTTGGGGCAAAAGTTTATTACATCAATCCCTGCTAACACAGGGAACCGGACTTGACGGCATGGAAAGTCCCTTACTGCCCTCTGTTCTTACCCAGACTACATGAGCTGTACACAACTGAGTCAGGTTTAGATTATATCAACAGCACAAGTTTCATGCTATTTGATGTTTATTTTAAAGTCCCAGCTCCTGGAGTCATGTGATCACATGAAAATCTCATCTTTTTAAAATTTCTACTCCTAAAAGAGAAAAGCTTGATAGCATGTTAATCTTACAGAATTAAGCACCAGAAGGCCAAAAAGAAAACAGCCCCACTACTTTGTGTTTCTTTCTATTTTTGCCTCATAATAATAAGGCCCATCTCATGATTTGTGGGATATTATTTTTGAACAGATGGGAAGAACTTTTGGAGTGTGCTGCAGCACAGAGCAGACTACTCTCCTGAACCGTAAAAAATGATGGATGTCAGGAGCAGCAACATTGTTCACAGAACTCAAAACAGGCAGACAGAAAACTGCTGACAGCAACCATTCAGTTTAGGGACAGTTGGTCCACACTTAAAAATGTTATCAGCATAATGATGTCAGTTCAGGCCATGATCTTTTGCTGACATAATTATACTGCTAAAAGCCCTGGTATAGTTATAGTTACACTGACATAAGCAGGAAAATTGCAGCTTTGACTTCCCCAGTATAATAAAAGTGCAAAACCTTAAATTCCAAGAAAACTCACAGAAACTATATATAGCTCCTGTTAATTATTTTTATCACGGGCCTTTTAGGGTGCCTGTAATTCACATCACGGATATTTTCCCAACAGCAGTGATTTATCCTCACCTTCCCTATAGCAATTAAACCACCCACCATAAAGCACCAGAACCAAGGTCTTGGCCACAAGATTAAACTGTCAGAGGGATTCCAAAACTTCTGTTAGATCAAAAACTGAACAGAGAAGGAGCTTTGCATCATACCAGGTGGGAACAAATGTATTTTTTGGAGAGAATGTGTCCCTAGGCTCAGCATTAAGAACACCCTGCCCAGCTCTTACAAGTTCAAGTCTTGGGACTGACACATTAAATATTTTTAGAAGACAGATTGTCCACAGGAACCAGGTGCTTGACTATGGGGCTTTAGAAACACTGTAGTTAACACCATTAAGTCAACTAGCAGCCAGTACAAGAGTGCAGGTGTGCTCTAGCATATCTACTCTATTCAGATGTGGGGCAATAGCACTCTGCACTAGATGTGGTGTGACATCCCCCATTTATCTCCATGGGTATGGGTAACTCCAGTCACCTGATGAAATCTGAATGTAAAATGTAATTATTTCACTGCTGATCATATTAATGGAATGATTCAGTCTGTCCTTTAATGGTTATAACAAAAGGTTGCTGGTTCACAACCATGACTCATAGCTGCTACCACAATAATGAATAATAGTATGCAGTGTGATTGGATTTGGTGGGAATAAGGCTGTAGATTTTTAAGATCCAAATACCTGACACATCTATTAATTCTTCTGGTTTTAAGAATAGGAATCTCAAAGGCAGAAGACACGAGATTATCTTAGAAAAATTAAAAGGACTTGAGGCTCATTTTAACGCGAAAGACTAGGTGAAATAAAATTAGAATATCAGTTTTATTTAAAAACATGTAAACATTACATTTTTTACTATAAAATATATATGGGTTATGGTGATTTTGCTGAACTTTCAAAGTCTATCAAAGGAAAAATATTTGCTTATTGTGGCAAATATTACAGCAGTTTCTATTAACCTCATTTCCTGATGAAAGTTTCTTCCCCATTACATGTGGGAGGGGGCTTTAGTTTCCAAAAATCCAGGAGAAATTAGTCTGACCATCCCTTGTGAATCCCCAGTTTCTATACAAGGCCCTGCTTTATGTCAAATAAGTTTCTCAGACACTGGTAGTTCAAAGCCATGGAATGGCTCCTGGAATACTCTGCCCATTGTACTAGATGGACACAGTCTCACCTTATCAGCAGGGATCCTGATATATATTAGTGGTGTTTCATTTTAATCACAGAAAAAATGTGGATTCTGGGTTACTTTTTTTCATCCAAAAATTGGGGATTTTTTTTTTTTTTAAGAGAAAACCAGGATCCCTGCATATCTGTGCAGCATAACGACCACAGAATTGTCTTTTCAGCAACATTATCCTTGCTATCAATGATTTACTAGCCACAGGAGTGAGGGGCACTGGGATGGGAGTAGCCATTGATGTTTACAAATGGGTCCTGGTATAAAAAACGGTTGAGGACCACTGCTGTAGTTGAAGCCCAATTCTGCAAGCCTTGTATTCATTTAATAGCTCTCTGTTGGGTATGGTGCTGGAGTTAATACTTTGCAGTATGAATGAGACCTGTTAGAACACATTGCACATTCAATACCTTTCATTAAGACCTTATTCACACTGGGATATCAGCCGCTGACATAAATCATGTCTGCACAAGTACAAGCCACACAGGCAGCTACAGTCCCATTACAGGTAAGGCCAGAGAGTATCTCAGGACCCTAAATGACTGAGACACTTAAGAGTCCAGTTTTCAGACAAAGAAGGAATTGGAATTTAGACCCTATATGCACCAGGAGTGCTAGTCCTATACTAGGACTTGGCAAAACACTCCCAAGGGAGACTTTATAGCCCTGCATTAAAATCACAACACTCACTCTTCCCTTCCTCAAGCAATACAAGCTACATGGGCAAAATGGCAGTTTTGCTAGTATAACTGCATATATACTGGGGGATCCTGCTAGCACAACTGAGTCAGCCACACTTCTTTGCACTCCTAACATGACACTGCCAGCAGAAATCTGTGGAGAAGCCCCAGGCCTCCTTTCCTGCCTCCTGGTTCTGAGTGAAACAAATTATAAAGGACAACAGCGAAATTTTACTAGCATAACTAGATTAGACTCAGGGCAATTGCTGACACAACTGTGTTAGCTGGAGATCAGACCAGCCAACACATAGACAAAATTAGTAACCCCGAGAATCCCAAATCACGCCAGTGATTTTTTTTCTTTTTTAATCCTAAACCTCATTTTCAGGATTGAGCTAAGCAGTTCCCACAACTGAGACAGAGCTGTCAGTGGGAACCGTCTTCCGTTTGTTTAGGAGATAGCTCTTTTGCTGTGGAAATGGTGTGGCTGCTATTTGGCAGCAATGTTTTTGTAACTTGCTTCAGTTTGAGCATTAGGGATCAGGGAAAAGGACCGTTCATGGATCAAAAACTGCTTAAAAGCCAGGAAGCAAATGGTTTGGCTACGTTTTTCACAAAGGGAGAAGGTAAATGGGCAAGTCCCTTGGAGATCCATGCTGGGACCTTTGCTGCTCAACATGTTTGTAAACGATCTGGAAAAGGAGGGGAAAGAGGTGAAGTTTGAAGAGGATACAAAATGATTCTGCATATTCAAATCCAAAGCTGGTTGTGTTGCCCTACAGGGAGATTTCACAAAACTGAGTGACTGCGCAATGAAGTGGCAGATGAAATTCAGTATCAATGGGTGCAAAGAAATGTACACTGGAAACAATAACCCAGATTGTACATACGCAGTGATGGGCTGTGAATTATGAGTTTAACCATTCAAGCAAAGAATCTTGTAGTCACTGAGGAGACTTCTCTAAAAACATCATCTCCATGTGCAGCAGTGGTCACAAAGGCAAATAAAATATCAGGATACTTTAGGAAAGGAATTGTGGACAAAACATCAGTATTCCATCATATAAACCCCCCGGCTTGACTACAGGGTACTATTTTGATTCTCTCACTTCAAAAAAGATATGCTAGAACTAGAAAATATATAGACATCGTCAGTGCAATTCCTGAGGGGACTCATTACTGGTAACAGAGCATGAGTTAGAAACAGCCCAACTAGACGCAGTTCCCAGGAAGAGCTTGCCAGGGTGATGATAACCCTTCCCTGTCTCAAGCCATCTTTTTACTTATAACTTATCATATTAACTCTAATTCATAGAGAAGCAGATACCATACGGCCACTTTAGTGAAGGGAGTTTGAAAGGAAAGTTGCATCTTATGGGCTGCATCTATACGAGATGCTGACTGCGCAGCAGCTCATTACTACTGTGCAATAGCATTGTGTGGCAGGAAATGTCATGTGAATCTACTGCGCAGTAGTAATGAACTACTGCACAGTCAGTATCACCTAAATGCCATTTGGAGATGCTGCTACACGGTAAATCCAGTTACTGTGCAGTCATTTAGTACTTGTGTATCCACGTACTAAATGACTGCGCAGTCAGGGTCTCGTGTAGACACAGCAATGTAGAACTACAGGCAGTCCTTGACTTACAGTGTTTTGAGTTATGTTTTGCACTTACAATGTTTATAAATTCACACCCTGCTTCAACTTTATGACGTCAGTTCTGACTTTACAGCACGTGATCCAATGCGATGCTACACCAGGAAACAAGTTTGTTGCATCGCTCATCTCCCTGGACAACATCTATCCAAACGTCTT
>NW_017729022.1:174235218-174239062 GCF_001723915.1 Gavialis gangeticus
TTGCATCGCTCATCTCCCTGGACAACATCTATCCAAACTTCCTTGGACACTTTCTTTAAGAAAGCAGACAAGACTCCAGAAAAACCTGCAGCCAAGACTCCTGAGAAGACTCCAACCAAGAGCCTTTCAAAAAGTCCAGCAAAGTCATCTCAAAGAAGTCCTTCCAAATCAATGATTGCTATTTACAATATAAATACGTTAATGTAGGTATATTACTCATCTCTATTGATAAGTACAAAATTCTGCATATTTTTGGTGAAAATAGGGTATTGGGCCTTAGACCAGGAACCAATCCCCCATTTATAACATTGTTTCTTATGAGAGAATTGGTTCCGAGTTACAACGTTTTGACTTAAGACACGATTTTCAGGAACCAATTGTGTTGCAAGTCTGAGGAGTGTCTGTACTACTGCTCTACATGTTGCTCTAGCAGCTAGCTGCCCCTTTACAGCACTAACATGGAGAAGGGTAAACCCTTGGGTAAAGAACTGGTAATAAAAAGAAATAAAAAATCAATACTTAACTATCAGCTTCCAGCAGCCTTCATTTTCTCTCCTAAATGCACAAGACAGCCACACCAGTGAGCAGCTTCAGGGAGGCAGCTGTTGCAGTTCCATAGGCACAAATTATCCAATATCAAACTCTGTCCACCCTGCTTTTCCTGTTATTCTATGAAACAGTGGTTTAAATGTTAAAAAGAAATTAAATAATTGTGTTGGTCAAGCAGAAGGGTCTGACATTTTGTAAATTATTTAAAGTAGTGTAAGAGTGATGTTGGTGCCAGGGTGGGGTCCAGGAATGACATGAGAGGCATGGACTTCTTAGGGTGAGATCTTTTACTGGATCAGCTGTGTGGTTGGAATAAAGTTAGACAAGCTTTCGAATATAAGACATTCTTTGTTAGCTCTTGCATTTGAAAGCTTGTCTAACTCTACCCCAGCCATACAGCTGTTCCAGTAAAAGATCTCACCCCAAGAAATCCTTGTCTCTTGTATTTAAAAGCACTGAGCAGGACACCTGACTTCCCTTCTGGCCTTGCCACAGGCTGTGTGACCTGGGGCACATCAGTTTAATCTCTTTGTGCTTCAGTATCCTCCAAGGGAACATCCCTACCTCACAGTACTGTGTTATATAAGTGCTTGTACACCCCCCCCCACACAGAGGCTATAGATAGATAAGGACTACAGGTACAAGTAAAATACATGTCTGAAGGCAAAAAAATCCCCATAGAAACCACTACGCAATCCCAGTTGGACCAATATGGCTGTGAGCACAACCTGACCAGAGGCTCCTTCTAGGGAGCAGTCATGCCTTAGCAGACTTATCTTATCACCACCATCCCATTATAAGAGACAACTTGGCTTGCTCCTCACCTTGCTCAACTGTCTAATCACCTCTGGTTGTGTTGCTAAGTATTTGCCAGACGACCATTTCCTCTCAACCTCTGTAAGCACACTACCACTTCCAGCTGTGGCAAACAATTTCACACGCTGCTTAGAAGCAGGCAGCACGGTTTTCTGCTTACACTAAAGAGACCCAATCTACACTACAGAAAACGCACATCAGCCTGGGCATGAGGTCAGTGTCTCTCAACACAGTTCTGTCTCGCAGGGTGTTGGAGGATTTAGCACAATTCAAGGATGTGGCTGAATCCATTCCTCACTTCAAGGTTAGACAGCATTTTATCTGAGCTAGGCTGATGCTCAGAAAGCACGTTGATTGGTACCTTAGGGATACTTCAGACAGACAAGTGGTTGATGGGATAATGTAGGTGGGAGCTCTTTTTTTTCCTAACTGCCACAGCATGCTTGTTTGAATCTTGTTTGGAGCTGTGGGTTCAGACTGGAGATGGTGTATGAAAAGTTTATAGCAAACTGGGTTAAACTTCTCTGCCCCAAAGGTAAATTAGCTTCAAGGAAAGTCAGCTGCAACTAATCTGGTTGAGTCTGCCGTGCTCCTCCTCTAACTGCAGAAACCAGCCTCTGTCACTCTTCAGCTTCAGGAGCCTTTTACAAAGGACTTGATTTTTTGTGAACACCATGCCATAACACAGTGCAGAGAGCGGGAGCGTGTGCGCTTGGGTGGGGCTGTGCCTGCATTTCCAGTTACAAATGAAACTTGTAGGTTTATCAGTATGAGTTCGGGGAGTTTCAGATCTTACCCATTGCTAATGAGCTGCATAACAGGCACTACTGAGCCATCATTTGGGACCCAGCTGTTTTTTAAGCCTTTCCCAGTGGGCAAATTCAAAGCATTTCACAGGTTCTTGCACTGCTTTGCTTAGAAATACTTCCCTGCCTTCTCCAAAGCAGCAGTTTTACAAACATTTGTTGATCTGTTGCGCATTTTATTATGAACTAATGCAGAGGTGTTCAACCTTCAGTCTATGAGCTAGGTCTGGCCTGCACAGCTGTGTCATTCAGTCCATGGATCTTCTCACAGGTCCAGAAATGTGGTGGTGGGGAGTGGTGGCATTGTTAACTGCTGCAGCTTGGATGCTGCCAAACCTCCCCTGCTGCCAGATATAAGGCCCCATGAGGAGCCAAGCAGACTGGATTGTATTACCCCACAAGCTGGATGTGGTGCAAGAGGCTGGACCAGTACACTAGATTGCACCCACATGGGGACCCAGTGCAACAGTCCCTACACTGGATCAAGCCCGTACACCACTCCTGTGCACCAGAGCTGGCTCGCAGAGCAGCCCCACGCCACTCATCTGGTTTATGGGGTCTGGTAGGTTGAGCACTGCTGAACTAATGAGATTAGTCTATGGTCCAGCAGAGCCAGCTCTGGCAATGTTGGGTCACAAAGACAATGGTTTTTGGTATCTAGAGCAAAGGACTAGGACACACAGATTCTAGTCCTGACTGCCTTTAAACTTGTCTTTCTGTACAAATTTGCACTGGCTGCATAAATCCCTCTATGCCTCCCTTTCCCTATGTGTATAAAGGAGATGCTACTTGGAAATTACTGTGAGATCAACAACTGACCTGTGCTCTGTAAGTGAAAGAATTATAAATCCAAACAATTCATCGCCCTGGGGACTAATACCAATTGCATCCACACATTTATTATTTTCACTTGATAAAGAAAATAAGCTTTAGTACACCGTGTAATATCCAAGAACTGGAATTTCCCTGGGTAGAGATGCAGCTCCAGCTCAGAGCTTGTTTCTGTGAATGTCACCATGGCATGTACAGCCAGCAGAATGCCAGAATCAAGGAACTTGTGTATTTTTTCACCAGGCTCCATTAAGTAATTCCCCTGCTCCTAAGAGAACCCCAGGGGTAGCCATTACTAGCTAGTGTGGACAAGGCTAGTTGTGTTTCTAAATATTACAAGCAAAATGCTTAACACATTAGAAAACTCATTGGATTTTCTCAGTATAGAAAAGATCCCAGTTTACATTTATAGACAAATTGGAGAGTTGTAGACAAATTAAAGAGTCCAGTGGAAGGGAACAAAATTGGAGGGGGCTGGGGCATATGACTTCTGAAGGAAGGCTGAGGGAACAGGGCTTATTTAGTGTGGAGAAGAGAAGTTGGAGAGGAGATTGCAGCCTTCAACTACCTGAAGGGTGGTTGCAAAGAGGACAGAGCTAAACTGTTCTCAGTAGTGGCAGATCACAGAACAAGGAGCAATGGCCTCAAGCTGCAACAAAGGAAGTTAAGCTAGACATTAGGAAAAACTTCTCTCACTAGGAGGGTAGTAAAGCCCTGGAAGAAGTTACCCAGAGAGGTGGTAGAATCTTCATCCTTGGTGGGTTTTAAGGCCTGGCTAAACAAAGCCTTTGCTGGGATGATTGAGTTGGGGATGGTCCTGCTTTGAGCAGGGGGTTGGACTA
>NW_017729022.1:174239147-174239784 GCF_001723915.1 Gavialis gangeticus
CCCCAGCAGCCAGTCAGCGACCAATGGGGTCCCCCTGCCACCAACTGCGCCAACCTGGAACCACGAGCAGTGCTCCTGGAACTCCAAGCAGCATTTCTTCTGGCATCCCCACTCCCCAGCCCCCAGCCAACACTTGCAGAGGGAGCACCAGCACTCCTGCCTGCTCCCGCTGCCCGTCACCTAATCGGGGAGAGCTGGCTTTCAGGGGGTGCACCAGTGCTCTCAGGGGGTGCATGTGCACCCCCATGTACCCCCTACATGTCACCACTGGTGACCGCCCTGGGCCCCATGCTTTGGGGGGCCCCACAGAGCTGGGCGGAACGGCTGCAGTGACTCCATGCTGCCACCGGCTTTATGTCTGGCCGCTCGGCACCCCCCTCTCCCCCTCTGCCAAATCCGGCGCATCTGGCTGCTTGGCACTGCCCACCCCCCACAACTGCCAAATCCGCCACCGCCTTCCTTGCATCTGGGGACAGGGCCCCGCGCAGGCCGATTTCCCCAGACCCCACACCCTGCTTGGGTCATCTCTGTGACTAGATGACCTCCTGAGGTCCCTTCCAGCCCTAATTTTCTATTACAGGCAGTCCTTGACTTAAGACGTTTCGAGTTACAATGAACGGCACTTATGGCATTTATA
>NW_017729022.1:174244784-174263522 GCF_001723915.1 Gavialis gangeticus
CAGGCAGTCCTTGACTTAAGACGTTTCGAGTTACAATGAACGGCACTTATGGCATTTATAAATTGACACCCTATTTCAACTTTCTGACGTCAGTTTTGACTTTAGGACACTTCATCCAACGCCACGCCAGCAAACAAGTCTGCTGCGTCACCCATCTCCCTGGAGAACATCTGTCCAAACTTCCTTGGACATTTTCTTTAAGAAAGCAGCCAAGACTCCTGAGAAGTCTCCAGCCAAGAGCCTTTCAAAAAGTCCAGCAAAGACACCTCAAAGAAGTCCTTCCAAATCAGTATGATTGCCATTTACAATATGCATACATTAATGTAGCTATATCACTCATCTATAATTGACCAAGTACAAAATTCTGGGTTACTTTTGGTGAAAATAGGGTATGGGGCCTTGGTTCAGGAACGTTTCAACTTAAGATGCGGATTTCAGGAACACCTGTATTCTAATTTATAGCCAAGCTAAAAGCTACGCTTGTATCAGACTTCACAGGAATTGATAGTGCTATGCGAGGAGGTCATATATAAAAATCAGAGGCCTTATGTCAATCTAGGTAAGGTTACCTTTGATTAACAGATTAGGACTTGAATTCTTACCATCCTAAGAGCGGGGGGCAGCATCTGTCATACTTTCAGAGAGCATGACTGATCGTTTTATAGTCTGACTGCAGTTTGACGGAGGGAGA
Organism: Gavialis gangeticus; assembly: GCF_001723915.1. Taxonomy (NCBI): domain Eukaryota; kingdom Metazoa; phylum Chordata; order Crocodylia; family Gavialidae; genus Gavialis; species Gavialis gangeticus. The sequence goes on from NW_017729022.1 coordinate 174,245,476, forward strand.
ACTTCATTCTAAAATAAATTCTAGCCAGGAACTCCTGGCCTTTAATTTATGCATTGCTGGCAGAAAAGAGGCCCCTAGGTACCCAGCGTGGTGCCATGAAGCTAGGAACAGCATATGTATTTGTTCTTTCTCCCTTGCACTGAGTGCTTGCATCCCTTATGACAGGCACTGCTAAAAGACTTATTCACAGTGGCTGCCTCAGGGGACTAGTGACAGCCACAGAGCAGAGCCTTTCATCTCTTGGGCCAGATCTGCACTAGGAAGTTTTACCAGCTGGGAGTGTGAAAACATCACACCTTATAACTGACATAGCTAGACCACCTAAAACCCTGGAAGGGGGTGCTGCTATACCAACAGAGGGTGGCTTTGTTGGTTTAATGTGAATCATGCGGGAAGGTGCCTTAGCTAGGTTGGCACAAAAGGCCTTCCTGCTGCCACATACCGCTGGGGGCTCCGCTGACATTGTTATAGCAAAAGAGGCTCTGTTTCTTCCACAAGCCCTAGGTGCCTGGGTCAAAGTCAGCCACAGTCGGCAGAGACCAAGAGTTTTCATGTCTGGTGGCAAAATCAGTTGGCAGTGTTGCTGGTTCCTAGCAAGTGACTGCCCAGATCACAACTGGCTGCAAACACTTGAGGGGTTTTTGGCACAGCACTGGCGCAGCAGTCTCTCCATGCCGAGTAGGCAAAAATAGCTGTGTAGTAGGCACAAGATACCTGGACACAGGAGAATTCTCCACCCAGGTGCAAGACATCCTTTCTAATAGATTTATCCCCCTAACCCACATGATATTTGGGGAGAGAGAGGGAATGAGACATACTGGGAAAGTAGTTAGACCCAGGGAAGGCCTTTCCATCTATAAAGCTGCACAACACTCAATGGAGTCTGAAGCTGAGCTAGAAGACCAAATGTGTAAAGCCTAAGGGGGCTACAAACACCTGGCAGGCTGGACACATCATCAAAAGCAAGTGTGGCCAGTGCACATGCCACATGGCAATGAACTAGGAAAACAAGAATATGTCAGTACTTAACACACTGCTAGAGGGTTCTTATATGAATGTCCTGGGCTTGCTGAGGTACTTCTCAAGTGTAACCATGTATCTCTCCTCCCTTTTAAATTGCTATTCAAAGACGGTTCTAGTCCACTTTGACTGTTCTGGCATCAGGGAAAATCCCCAAGTCCTATTGAGCCCCCACCGAGCTCTATTTCATACTCCAGCAAGCTGAGTAGTTGGCAAGCGCCCCATTGACAAAGCCACAAGGGTCAGTTCTATCATATTCATGAGGTCAATGACTGTAACGCTTATACGCATAGGGGGCAGCAGTAGTGAAAAGCAACCTTGTTTGGGACTAGTTACATGATACGCTGAGAATGGCTCAGGGAGGAGTGTCCCCCGTGTACTGGATCCAGCACACAGGGCCAGTCTGCTGTCCTGATCCAGCGCGTGGACTGGCTGCATGCCACTCATTCAGCCCACAGGACCTGGTGAGTTTGACACCCCTGCACTAGAAAATCAGTGCAAGATAGTTCCTTATAGTTCGAACAGGAATTGCAACTAGCTGAAACCCGAGAATCCTAGGAGATGTATGTTGGCTCCTCATCTAGCAGAAGTATGCTGAAGCAGGTTACATTGCCATCAAAGGCAGCTGTTTTCGCTTCCCAAGCAAAGGCTATCAGTATTAATAATGAAGCCTATTTGTTGGGAACTTATGTTTAAATACCACCTTCGCATGAACAGCCAGAATGCTAAATACCTTGAGTCTATTATTAAGAATGAATGAGGCGCAAGTGCAGACAGTTACAGATTCTTATACCCTGAGGGCTGAAACCTTCATTGCTCTCTTAGGGTAGGTACTCACTGCCTCAGTACCTCACCAGGGAAAGTCATAGCCAAGCAACCACACCTACTCCACACATGCTGCCTTCCTCAATAGATGGAACATGGGTGTTTTAGCGCAGTGCTGGGCATGTGACAATAAGTTATCTGTTGGGAGACCTTAGGCTGCTATGTTACATTTATTTAGGGAGGTAGTATGTGTAGAGCAGTCATGGTACACTTCACAGTGGTGCTCCCTAGTGTGGTACAGAGGCAATATAAACATGCCTTTATGGCATGAGGTTGCTCTCTACAAGTCAACGCAAGCATCATCATTAATTTGAAAGGAAATTTAACCTGTCCTTTAAACAGAAAAGTTCTGCAACAAACCAGGAGCCAGCTGTCATTTTCAAATAGTCAGCAGGTTCTCAACTCATTTCCACCTGTTCCCCAATACTGCGATTATTTTTAATTACGTTAAGGCCAGATTACTGGTAGTTTCAAATTCAAATGGACTTGAGCTGAGCTCAATTGTTCAAGTCTGTGTGGCTCTACCACTGGGCAAGTTTCCTCCTTCCCAGACCCATCAGTCTGGGATTTTGGATATCCCTATGTGCAGGTCTCAAGCCCAAAGGAGTTGGAGTTTGGATGCCTCCTACTCACACTTGCTCCTAGCCAAAAGGCTAAAAGAACAAGCCAGGAAGAAAGCATAAATGCAGTCCCTCATTACTACAAAAATGTGCAGTTGAGTTTCTCGCTTTTGGGAAACTTGCAGGGGTCAGCCAGCCCAGAAAGCAATGCACAGGCCTCTTCCAGGGAAAACCTGTTGACCATGGTATTTCCCAACCCCAAGACTATGATTTCTGCTGTTTCATGGCTGGAATGCAGAGGACATGCCAATCAAAGAGCTGATGCCATTGTGAAATGCACAAATCTGTGATTGCACAAATCACAGATAGGACAAAACAGCTGGGTAACCCTGCAGGCAACTCATCTGTTCTTCAGTACCATGAATCCCAGCCACCATTCAGAAGCTGTATCCCTAACTCCCATGCTCAGTAGCTAATGAACATGGGAGTTAGAGGTACAGTCAGAACTTCCTAGATCTTAAATGCTGGATGCTGCAGGTGAGAGAGGAATGGTAGCAAGCCCCCCGTCATACCCAGTTCACACTCCCTTTCAGCTTTTGCTCTCTGCTGCTGTGGGACACAGGAAATTGGGCACCAGGGACCTATGGTTTGACCCAGTAAATGACAGTTCTTACATTCTTCACTACTGAAGGCAGTGGCGATGCATAGGGGGTGCATGTGCACCCCCTGAGAGCACCAGTGCACCCCCTGACAGGCCACATTCCCCACTTAGGCGATGGGCAGGGGGGGCAGGCAGGAGCACCAGTGTCCCTGCTGCGAGCGCTGGCTAGGGAGTGGGAGCACCGGATGAAGCGCTGTGGCCACTTCTGTGAGCACCACAGCTACTTCTGGGAGCGCTGTGGCTGCTTCCTGGTCAACACAATTGGCCATGGGGGGATGCCCCCGCAGCCAGTGAGACTGGCCACAGGGGGACCCCCACCTGGTTGCTGACTGGTTGCTGGGGGGGCATGTGCCCCCTCTTACTAAAGTGGAACCAGTTGCCCATGACTGAAGGGAAGTCTCTTGTTGATCTTGTCTGCACTAGCACTCCACCCACTGAAGTTTCATCTTGGAGGCAAGTCCATGGGTGGCAAGCATAGCTGAAGTGAAAGAAGAGAAAGAGCTTTCCCCACCTACCCTCTGTCATCTAACCTGACTCTGAGCAGCCACTTTTGCAGAGTAGCAAATTCCCCACTCTTCTCAGTAGAGACTTCCCAACTGTAAGGATAGTAGAGCAATGGAACAAGCTACCTAGGAAAGTTGTGGAACCTCCTTCCTTAGAAGTATTTAAGGAGCAGCTGCAGGGGCATCCATCTGGAATAGCTTAGGAACAAGCTATCCTATATCTACGCAGGGGGTTAGATAAGGTGATCCCTGAGATGCATTCCACCCCTAGGACTCTGTGTACACTCCCTTGTTGTACAGCCAGCCGAGTCACTACGCTTGCCACATCAAACAAAAGGTTCAACAGACTGGCTGTAAAGAACTATTCTTGGGTCCTCTCTCTTGACACACTGCCCATGCTTACTCCACATCTGCAATAATAGTTTTTGGACTCAGAGGCTATGTCTACATGAGACACTACTGCACAGTGGTTACTTCGCATTTATTACTTGTATAAACAAGTAAATATTCAGTAACTTGAGTTACTGCACAGTAGTGCCAGTGAATGCCTTTTTTGTAACGCTACTGCATGGTAGCCTAATACTACTGCATAGTAGTATTGTGTCATGGTTTTTGCCATGCAATGCTATTGTGAAGTAGTACCAGGCTACTGCACAGCCAGCATCTTGTGTAGATGTGGCCAGAAGGTATTTGATCTTCAGATCAAATTGGTTTGTGTCAAGCGGCAGATGAAAATACGGTGGAGGGAGGTACAGACAAAGAGAATGTTCTCAGGGATCTTGGTTTCTCCAAGCAGTAGCACAAGACAGGGTTGGTCAAGCAGAGAAGAAACTGGAAAGAAGCAGGGCATGACAGAGAGATGGACAACTGTACAGGGTCAACGGCACAAGAGGGACATGGGATTGAGACCTCTTGGGTGCATTTCCATGAGACATTTACTGCAGAGCTGCCTAACTGGCTTTGCAGTAAAGTCTCAGCATCTGTATGTGTAGCCTTATTAGGCTGCAGGCAACTAATTAACTCTGCTGTAGGTTAGTACTTGTAAATACAAGTACTATCCTGCAGTGGTGTTCTTTAGTGCGCAGCAATGCACGTGTAGACACTGATGGGGCTGGCTGGGGCATGAGGGTGTTTCAGTGCAAGGGCTGCCTGCCAGCTAGCCCTTGTTCTGTGCCCCAGCTAGCCTCTCCGCAGCATGTTGAGCCAGGTCAGAGCAGCCCCAGGCTGGCAGGCTGATTCCCCTGGAGCCCCCGCCAGCCAGGGCTGCCCTGACCTGGTTCAACGTGCTGTGGTTTCGGGCAGACATGTAAATGTGATGCCTTGGAGCAATAAACTTTAGGGTGATATGTCTGGAGTTTATTAATTCACATTAACTTTATGTGTAGACATGTCCCTTGATAACAAAGGAGAGGAACTGACTAAGAAGATTAAAACGAACGTGCCCTCAACAAGTGGCAGCTAAAACAGAATAAGACATACCAAATAAAAATAGAAGGGGGAAGAAAAGGCAGTTATTTAAAATGAAGGGGAAGGATAAAGAAAGCATATTTATTGTAACCAACTGCTAAAACTCCCAGATGGAAGAAGTCAGAGCCTCTTGCCACATGAAACTTCGATAAAGCACTTGACAGAGTAGGGTAGGTGTGGGGAAAGCAGCAGCCAGATGCAGCAGACTGGATGTTTGTAAAGGAGGATAAGAAAAGATACCGCAGAGGAAGGTATCAGGCAGCTTGTTTGCAGAGGTGGGAGTGGAAAGACATGAAAGAAAGATGGAGCTGCTTTTCTGTGCAAGTGTGTGTGGATCTGACTAGCATAATGTCAAGCTAGTTCAAAAATCATGCGCCAGCCCCGCAAAATCTGACATTGGCTTCAACAAAACAAAAATATCCAAGCAAACTAAGTGTCGTCCCCCACCCCCCGCTGTGAACTGAAAAGCAGAAGTATGATAAAAAGGACTCATCACTGTAGTATCACGCAGACGGCAAATACAGTGAGTGAATCATTTCACATCCCTCGACAGAAATGTACAAGACAACTAGTGATAGCCAGAAAGTATGTCACAAATTATAAGGCAGCTGCAACATTTACCAGCCTCAACAACAACCAGTCATCAAAAATCTACAGCTTAGAGTCCAAGCTATGATTCTTCATCCCAAACATTATTTTCACCTTGAGATCCTGTTGAGGAGGCTGGAAATCATTCAAAGGTATAAACTGACGTGTACCCACCTTGAAAACATATGGGGCATTGATTGGAATAAATTAATAACAAATGCTGAGATTTGTCAGAGTTCAAAAACTTTTTTGTGTCCAAAGTTATTCAGAAAAGGAAATGAAAATCCTTGGAACTTGGGTTAAGGATGAAATCAGAGCATCAGCATGGCAGGCATGTTAGCAGGCATTTGAGGGAACATGCAGGAGGGACAGAGCCAAAAACTCACTCTACTGACCCCCCACTCAGAGAGGGAGGCAAGAAAATGTATGGGGAGTAACAAAATAGAGAGCCGGCAAGATGAGACTCAGGGCAGAGAGAGTTGTATTTGTGCCTTGTGATATCCGACTGCACTGGAAAAATTCAAGGCTGAGAAGGGCCGTCTATAAACTTACCAAGGGGGGCCAGTGGGAAATGGGAGAGACCCTGTTCCCCCAAACACTACCAGGAGTAACTAGTAATAACAGCCATAAGTTGACTGAGAGTATGTTCAGGCCGGACATCAGGAAGCACTACTTCATGGTCAGGGCAGCTAGGATCTGGAACCAACTTCCAAGCGAAGTGGTGCTGGCTCCTACCCTGGGGGTCTTTAAGACAAGGCTTGACAACCCCCTTGCTGGGGTCATTTGAGCCCAGTACTCTTTCCTGCCATGGCAGGGGGTCGGACTTGATGATCTGCTCAGGTCCCTTCTGACCCTACTAACTGTGAAATGATGAATTCACATCTGCTTCCCATCCCCCGCGACATTTTGCCTTCTGGTTTCTCAGCTATGAGTGCACTTGCTTCCTATTTCAGATTTTTCTGAACAACCACCAGAATTAAAAAGAGAGAGATTCTCACCCAATCTATTAATTCCAGCAGTGCGGGCTTTAAAGCATATGCCAGGTATTGTGGGGCTTGTGGTACAAGTCATCCCGGTGATCCTGCTGTTTGTCAGGTGGCAATGGCAAGGTGTCAAAGTCAGTGCAAGACCATGGTCTGAAAGCATGTTAGATGCAGCTGGTTTGGTTGGGAGGCGCGGGAGTTAGACTGCAGCTAGGAAGGGTTAGGAGCTCAAGTGCACATGTACGAAGGAAGCAGATATAGGAAATAAAATTATTTTCTCTGCTAATTCAGGCCCTGTCTAGATCAAGGAAAGTTGTATCAGTGCTACCACACTGGTGCAAAATTGCTTAATGCTACACAGTAGGGACCAAGCCCATGCTGCTCATTAAGGCTGCAGACCAAAGAAACGAATTACAAAATGGTAATTAGGGCTGGTACTTTTTTATTTTAATGCTTAATTTTATTAAACTTGCACTGAGCTTTTCTGCTATGTTTCAGCAGGTATGGATGGATCAGGGCTGCTTTAACCCTGCCTCCCTCTTCTTTGACTCCCCACCAAAGGACTGAAATGTAGTCTGAGTCAGTATTTGTATTGTGGTAGCCCCCTGCAGGTGCAGAGAGAAAAAGAAATCAGAAAACGTCATCTCTGCTTCTTAGCTTTTCTATTATTTCCCTATAATTCATTGACTGAATAAAGTGACTTTGCTACAGCAGTGGGGTGTTGTGACCATGTGAATATTAGATTATGAGAAGTTCAGCTACTAATTGGGGCTATATAACACCTTAGGCAGATTAATGGGTTTTTTAAAATCTCTCTTAAAGAGAACACCAATAAAAAGTTACTGACAAGATCCTGTGCCCTCCCTACAAACCAAGGGAATACTCCAAGCAACATGGTTGTATCTATTTTAAATAGAGGATTCTTCCGGCCCTCTCAGTTTTGTGCCTTAAAAATATAGAGAAGGAGACACAGTACTATCACTTTTTCAGTGAAAATGCCTAAAGGTCTAAGCCTACTCTCACTAAAATCAGTGGGAGACCAGTAACTTCAGTAGGAAGGAGCAAGATTGGGCCCCAACTCATTGTCAATAACATATTTTCTGCCTTTTCCAAAGCATATAAAGCTTCAAGATCACATCAAGATTTAATAGAGACAAGACTCCCCTTCACTTCAGAGTCTCTTCCTCTTAATCCAACCCTCTCCCATCTCAAAACAGCTTTCCCTATCACCTCCCATCCCCCATCATTTGCTCTAACTTTCCTCCCACTCTCAAATCTTTGATTTCCTCTCAAGTGAGGTAGGAAACCAGCTGATGGCTATCAGACACCCTCTGCTCTTGCCACATAATTCTGTCTAGGTCCCCTCTGACCTAGGACTCTGATCCCAAACTTGTCCCAGGTGAGGGTTAGCAAATGCAACCTCTTGATCTTTTCATATGCATCTGCTGGCTTGGTATGCCTCCCCCACTACTTTCTTCAACATTTTCCTTGCCTCTGAAGCTCTTATCAACTCTTTGGAGCAGAATACACTACTGGAACCAGGAGACACTGAAGTCATGTCTCACACCTCCCAGGAAATGGCTTGTTCTGCTAGTTCACATCCCCTGTCTCGGCAGAAAGCTCAAGTCACAGTATTCTATTAGCTCTTTGTTGCTAAGGACAAGGAACAAAAATTAATAAGATGCATGGTAACTGATCTTAAAGGAATCCTGAATTATGCACAGAAACAAGATGCAATCAACCTTACACCAAGGTAGCAAAGAGTCTTCCTTTTCTGGAAAAAGCATGACTCTTTGACACTATTTATTTTACACTACACAGGAAGAGCCCACTTCTGGCAGCCCTGCTTATGGCTGGCTGGCAGAACTGGGCCCTTGCCTTGTGATCCGTAAGAAAAGTAATTTCCTGGGCAACTGTGCAGAGCTAGATAAATGCAGTGTCCCTTCTGCTGGTATCTGGGAACAGATTGTGACACTGGTATCCATCAAGCTCTAATGTCATGATTTTAGCTCCAAGGAGGAAGAATTCGTGGCTTTAATGAGGTACTTTGCATCTACAGGTCTCAAGGCATTTTATAAAGGCAAAAAAATAGCTACTTCTATTTTACCAATAGAGAAACATGGGAAGAAGGGACTTGTTTGAGGATACAGAACAGATCAAAGACTGAGGTGCAAACCCAGTGTGCTGTGCATCCAAATAAAATCAGCAGGAGTTTAGCCACATCACAGTAAAAGGAGCTGCAGTGCCTGTGTCCATCAGGATTTTACAGAGGGGTTGCTAATTCACTGGGTTAAATGAGACTTTTTTTGCAGTGGAGCCATAGCCTTAAATCTAGTCTATATTTCAAACATTTTGCTGATATAACCTATACCAGATCCCCAAATAAAATAAACTATTGAAGGAAAAAACACTTTTACACAGGTAACAATGCATTTGCTCTATGGCCTCCATCAGTATAAAAAATATCATAAAAAATTGCAACCCTTATTATTGTTATACCAGCCAAAATTAAGTGTATGCCTGGCCTTGGGCTGAATGCTTAAGTAGAAAAGGAAAATTAAGAACTTCCTTTGCATTTCTATCCCATTATTTCTAGTTACAGTATAACTCCCTAAATGATTCCGTTTACTACTTCAGATACTGATAGAGGGTTATCAGATTCCTTCAATACGCACTACAGACTAAAGCATGAGCACTATAGGCCTATGGACAGAGCCTGGTTCTTGAAATCTCCTGGCAATGTCATGCTGTTACTTGTATGCCATTATTTAAAATGAACAACATTTCTAGCCCTTGTGGTTCTGAAGCAGAGGAGCCTCACCACAGAATATGAAGGTAGCAGCTAGGGTGAGGCTTGCCAGAGTTAGCAGACATCCTGAACAATCACTGAGAGGTATGAACTGCTTCCTCTATCTCAAATATGTATTTGGTAGCCATGTTGGTCTGAGACAAAAAGAAATGCAAAACTCTAGACCCCTCGGTTCAGAGATGATACCTTTTATTGGACCAAGACATCGCAAAAAAAGGGCTGTTAACTCTGCAGCTGATAGTTGTAGGAGACCTCCATCAGCCCACTCTGGCAGTGGTGACTCTTGCTATCTCATTGTGGATATACGTGGTCCTGCCTGCAATAGAAAGCCTATGCAAAATCTGCTGTTCAGCTCAGCAGGGCTAAAGTATAGACTCCAACCTGCCTGAAGGCAAGGAAAAGTGGCATAAAGAAATGGGGAACCAAGTGGCCTAACCAAGAGCTGTGCTGAGCCCGTACTGGCTCAGTAAATGGCTCGTGTGAACGGCTACTGCCACAGGCACCTAATAGACAAGTTGAGTCCAAGGCTCTGGGCCATCAGCTGTATGTACACAACATTTGTTATCTGCTATGTCTGGTGCCTTTTCTCCACTAGGATTTTACAGTGGAACAGCTCACCTGCTATGGTTAGCATAAAGTAAAAACATACCTGTGTTGGCAGTAAAGACACAGCCTGATCATAAATCTTGTTTCTTCAAACCCTTGCTCCTGGATTCAAGTGATTACAAAATTTCAGCTGGCATTTCTTTTTTCTTTATTTTTAGAGTGAAGTTTTGGGCTCTCATTGCTGTAGGAAAATGTTGAAAGCACTGTATGAAGTGAGCACTCCCTTAGGCTTCAAAAGACAAAGTGAATGCTGTTTTTTGTTTTATCCACACGCAGTGCTGGCTGTTCTGAGGCCTGCATAATGATTTTTGAATGTCTGGGGTTAGCACTACTGACAAAGGGAATCTCTTTCTTTCTGAAGCCTACATTTAAGTTGTGAGTACAATAAAAGATGTATTTTACATCAAGCTAGCTAATTTGATAAATCTGTGTCAATACACATTTCTAGTGGAAATAAAGCAAATAGATTTTACCTCAATGTAGCTAGTTGATGTCAACCTCTTTTTAGGGACAGGAGAGTTGTGATGATTCCAGCTAGCTACATCCAGGTAAAAGCTACCTGTGGCTTGTCTTCACCAGGATTTTCCATCCCAATAGCTATCTCAGGTTAACACTCCACTGATGTGAGTTTTTGGCTCACAAACGATATACTGAAAGCTTAATTTCTGAAGATATTAAAATTAGGCAGGGCAGAACATAGGACAATATGTTGTAGGAAACAATAATGAATGGGCACAGTGCTGCTCTAGCTGGACTTTTTTCATCCCTAACTAGTACAATTCTGTTCAGGGGCTGGCAACTAGGGACTCCTAAGACACCCCACCCACCAGTGCTGTAGCAATGAAGTTGGGTGCCTGGGATAAAGCCAGCAGTGGCAGCCCACCCTCACCCCATGCACAAATCCAGGGCCACATGCCCCCCCCCATGGTTGTCCAGGAGTGTGTGCAGCAGTAGGAGCCGCCCTTCTGCCATCCCCACTCCCCCCAAATGAGCCACTTGCAGCTGTGTCCTGCGCCCTGCCCTGGCTGGGCAATGCCCGTTGGCGCTCCTTTGCTTCCGTGCCTGGGGTGGTTGCCTGCTTCCCCCCCACACACTATGGCACTGCCACCCACACAGAAGGAGCACAGCTGGATGCAGAACCTCCAGCTGATCAAGGGACAAGAAACTGCTGAATCCAGATACAGCACTTCTTTTCACTGCAGGAGACACTTTACAAATCTTGGAGGTATCAGTTTGGGCATTGATGAGACAAGCAGTGATGAAAATTGGTAAAGACCACAAAATGTGATAGTAATGGGGGAGATGGCATGAGAGAAAAATGACAGAATAAACAAACAAGGGACTGTCTTCTTATCGGAGGTGTGCCACAGTCAAAGGACCACAGGATTGAAAGGGACCCTCAAGGGTCATCAAATTCAACCTTCTGCCCAGATGCAGGATTCATAAGACAGGCAGGACAGCTGGAAGGTCCAGCTTTCTTAGGGGACAGCTAAAAACTTGTTTCCTGATCAAGCTGCACTATGATTAGAATAATAAATCCCCTTCTCCTAGTTTTCTAACCTGCATCCCTTTCAAATGAAGCCAGGGTAGGCGCATGCCTAACACTGTTTGCTTAGCATTCTATCAGGCAGGAAAATAAATGCCTAATGCTTTGAACAGTGGGACCAGGAGTTAGAGCCCCCCAGATTCAATTCTTGCCTCAAAGTCACTGTGCTTTTATGTAGCCTGGTAAATGTCATTGCAGTAGAAGTCAAACATAAAGTTAGAATGAAAGGAATACCAACTAATTCTTACATAGCACATTTCAGGAGCGGGTCTTCAAATGCTTCACAAAGGAGGCAAGTCTCATTATCTCCATTTTACAGGTGGGAAAACCGAGGCACAGAGAGGGGAAGTGATTTACTCAAGGTCAACATTAGCTATGTAATACCACTCAGTGCAGAGAAGGAATGTTTAAAATTATACCAGTTGTTCAGAGCAAATTGGCCTGAACTGGGCTGGAAAATTCAACCATTTAAATCAATGGCTTTGCCCTGACTTACTCTCAGATGATTAAGTCTATCCATTCTAGTCATGCTGTATCACATTAATGATCCCAGCACTTTTTGCCCAGGAGTCAGTTAGCTGTTTACAGCTGCAATGACTTCTGAGTACCTAACCCAGGATTCCCAGCACAACTGAGTTTTAAAGAGCAATCAAAACACTTACCATTTCCTGTGCAATCACAGAAGCCACTGAACACTGGCACAGGCCTACAACACAGTACTTAGTTACACAATCACATTTTAGTATAGTGGTCTTCAACCTTTTTAGACTCAAGACACCCCTCTATAGACTCAAAGCGTCCCTTAAAAAATGACAGCTGTTAGGCTGCTTGCAGATGTTAAAAAAAAAATCGTTTGCTGGAAGAAGCAGTGTGTTACTTCAACCTGACTGCAGCATCTGTATAGATTGAGCACTTCATCAGGGCTTTTGGGCACTTTTATCTAATAGCTGAGTCAATCAGCTATTAGATAAAAGTGCCAAAAAGCCACACCAAAGCGCCCAATCTATCCAGACGCTGGGTGAGCTGGGTCCAGCTAATGTGATGCCTCTTCTGGGTATGTGCTGGGTTCAGCGCAGGGGCACTTGGAGTTTAATATAAAGTGTAGTGCTGGATTTAGGCTTAAGCTACTTAAGCTACAACTTAGTTCCTCACAATATGAGGGGTCTCTAAATAAGAAAATAAAACCTTACTCAATATAAAGTTGTATAATAATCGGTTGGTAAATAAAGGCGATATGAGAAAATGACTCTCTAAATATGGACATTTTCATTCTAATATGACAAAAATATACATACATTGGATTCTTTTTATTGTATGGGGATTCTTAAGATGGACATAGTTTAGGGCCTCAGCATGCCATAATCCAGCACTAATAAAGTGCCTCTTTTTTTAATGTCTGCAAGCAGCCTTAGTTTTTACTTATTTAAAAATAATAGCGCAACTTTTCTGTTGCAGAGAACTTAGAAAGTCCACAATAGGTCAGAATGTTTTTAACACTATGAATTCCTATGCGAAATGTCTGCATTTATCCTGTGAATCGTGTGTGTGCCTAACACTGCTGCAGCAGCCTGGTTGAGAATCACTGCTCTAGTGCATTATCCTAGAGATGTTCCTATATGCTGTAATTGAAATGTAATGTTTTGTAGGGAAGCACTCTTTTCTGTATTGCCAGCCAATCCATGCAAGTTTATCATTGCTTCTTCCAGTAAACTGTATTTATTCTACAAGTTGAGTAGACAATATAGTTAAAATATTTTGCCTTAGCCCCTGCCAACATTTCTAATTCAGTGAACTGAATAAACTCCATTTACCTCAACCTGAGTTATACCCAATTGTACAAAATATGGTGGATGGGAAAAAAATTGCAACATTCCTTTTCAGCAATGGGAACTTCTGTAAAGATAAATCCACTTTGGACCACTTGGACAAGCACTAAGAAATGAAACGTGTGCATCGCACACACATTTAGTACTGTAGACAACTGTGGTTCTCCTCTCCTAATATATGTGTTGTTCCAGCAGTTTTTGTTAAGGATTCTGTTTGCTAATGGGACGTCTTTGAAATAAACTACACATTACCAACAACATAGAAGAAAGGAAATGAATTAGCCCGTTTTCAGTGCAAAAATGTTACTTTAACACCTAAATAACAGCAGTTCCCTGTCTTTCAACAGCCCAGCTGTTCTGTCAAGCTTTGACACTGAAGTTGTATAGCAAATGGTTTGAGTGGACCACAGCAACTGGAGTAGTGGGAGCTAAAGTTACCTGCCTGCACCTTCCAGCAGTATTGGACATAAGAGCTTATAGGAGTCAAGACAGTTTTGGAGTGAAGCAATGAGAATCAGTTTGTATCCTTTTCTCTCTCTCCACTTACATCAGTTATTGGGACCTCAGAGTATGGCCCCAATGACATAAGGGTTTAAAGTGGAAGATGAACAATGGCAGGTATCAGGGGACATGAGTTTAAACACCTCCTCCCCCCCCCTTGTTACATCAGCCACTGAAATGACACCAGCTGGACATTACGTCTTCAGCCTTTTGAAAACTACCTTTTAAAAAAAGAGCTTGCTTCTAATCTGGCCACAACCATCAAGGCCCCAAACCTGCAACAAACTCCTTGGACAGGCCTGTGTGCTCATGTACCTGAAACTAATGCTTACACAAAACTCATTGCAGGATTGGGGCCCAAGTTCCTGAGTTTTATGTTAAAGATTGATGTTAAAGTGTGAAAACCGGGTTTTATAAAGGACATACGGCATTATCTTAACTACAGCAAGGCTATGAGCCATGTTGCTTCACATAACACATCGCAGACGTCAGACTGGGTCTCACCACAGGTCCATGTAGCTCCAGTAACTTTGTATCTCAGTGCGGGAGCACACATGTGAAGGGGGAGAGTGGTTACACAGGGCTTGTCCAGACAGATCTGTTTCCTGCCCCTCTTCCCTTCCAGGGTATATATACCTTTCCGGCATTTAGAGACCTAATTTGGATACTGCATGCCGAACTATCATATCAAATACCCTCTAGCATATGAAACATCCATGAAAGTTTGGGCCTCTCCTACTACAAAATGCAGCACACCAAGAGGATATTAGGGCTTATCTATTACAGTACTTTTGCCTTCCCCTCTTTATAGGCTACACAGACTATGTTACATTTGCTAATTAAAGTACCCAAGCCTGTCAAAGATCATCAGTTGTTTTATTTTGTAAGGGAAGTGTATTAGTTGTTACTTGCTAATTACTGGAACTCCTCCCTCCTTTTGGTATCAAAATACCTTAACTTGCAAGAGAACTAATGGATCCTTCTAGCCCTAAGGATACGACAGAAGTGACAATATATATAATGGAAGTGCTGAAAGATCAAAGTGCTGAGTCCATTTCTAAATCCATAAGCAGGAAATAGGTCTATCGTCTCCCAATACTAGCCTTTTCCTGATTTTGCTTTTAATATACATTGAAATGCCTGTCTTAATGGAGAATCTGACCCAGAAAAGGAATGGAGTGTCATTACAGCTGCGATGGTCCCGGAAGTATGCAAGAAGCAAAGACTTTTTGTGCTATCTTTTACTGGACCAAGTGGGAGAGATGTAGACAAGCTTCTGAGCACAAAGTGCCCTTCTTGAAGTCTGAGAAAGAAACAAGTGCAGCCTCAACTAAAAGCCATCAGTGCTGGACCATCAGTCCCAGTTAGTAAGCTAGTACCTGGGCCTCTGGGAAGGGGGACTCGGCCATACCCATTTGACAAGGGAACTTTTAAGCCCTCCGCTCCCTCTACAGAGACACTGCTGAGTTAGAATTTGTCCCCCCACCCTTTGAGTACCCAGTTAACACTCCTCTGACTTACTGTCTCATCTTCATTGAAGATGATTTACAGACATATTAGGGCTCATCTACAGAGAGTTATTCTGGAAGAAGGTAGGGTATGATTTAACTGTGCTGGAATAGCTCCTCACAGGAACACACTTGTTGGGGCACCTTTTTCCCAGCTGTCTAGTCTGCTCCCGAATTTAAGTATGAATTAAATCCCACTAAACCAGTTAGAAAAAAAAAGAAGCAGGGAAGAGGCTGCACAGGCTAGTGACAGTAGAGGCAAAATTTGTTTCTTAGAAGTGTAAACAGAATTTAATCTTACTTGTATGTAAGTATGACTTGTAAAAGGAATTGCTCCCTAACTGCACCGAGTTCATCAAGACCATTCACTATGACATCAATCAATATATAACCCCTCATATTGCATTCAGATCTGATTACTCATGTCTGATGTCTCCTGAGGAGTACAACTCCAGTCTGTGCAACAATCAGTCAAACATTTCAGCGCCCTTTCCTAGTTCTAGCAGGACTCCAGTCAGCTTATAGACTTAAAGGTTTATAGAGGAAGTATCCAGATTCCTACGACTTTAAAAGCATCATGACATGAACATTTTATTAGTAATATTCATTCAATTGCCTTAAATCTTAAAATTAAAAGTAAATAACTTTCTTTAGGAAGCGGTCATTTTTCTGTAACTACAGAAATACATTGTACCTCAATGCAGGCTGCTGCTGAACTGTTTTTATCTTGTGTCTGGCTGACTTCTGACCTGTCATATATAGCTTGTCTGACAAGGCAAGCAGTGCAGACTTGTGAAACAATCTTCAATATTTTTGGCATTAAATTATGAGGTCCTCTCCAGCTGAGAACCATGTACCACTGAAGTGGGGAACTACACCCAGCAGCTGCCAACACAGGGGCTTTTTGTAAGTGTTCTTACTAGATGGTGTGTCACTACCCCATGCTTAACATTAACCTCTAGCAATTTCCAGCTTTATTTAACTTACATCTTTAAGCTGCTTTGTGCATCTGTTTTTTGTTCCATTTCTTTTTGCTATCACTGGTAAGTTCTAAATCCACATGTCCAACTGACTGATACACTATAAGCAAAACAATGCACAAGAGAAATAGATCTCTTTGATTGCAAGACGTCTCAGGTATGCAAGAGGCAAGTATTTGTTAGGGTGATAACTTTGATTGGACCAACTATGTAGTTGGGAGAGTCAGACAAGCTTTTGAATGCAAGACATTCTTGCTTGGGTCTTACATTCTAAAGCTTGTCTAACTCTACCCCAACTACGCAAGTCCAATAAAGGAGATCGCCCCCAGAAATTCTTGCCTCTGTAATTCCACAACCATCAAAGCTACAGCATTACTGACGCTCTCAATAAGAGAGTCAGATATTCCCCACCCCGTCTCCAAAGCAAAGGAGCATGAGAGAAGAAACCCCCACCACTCAAACCTCATATCCCGGCCTAAAGAATTTCAGGGCTCATTTACATGAGATGTTTACTGCAGAGCAACCTAATTAGCTCCACAGTAAAGTCTTGGCGTCTACATATGCAGCCCTGTTAGGCCCCATTAAACCAAAAAACTTTGCCATAGGTAGAATGGTACCTGTAAATACAAGTACTATCCTACCACGTAGTTATTTACTGCACAGCAATGCACCTGTGGATGCTGATGGGGCTGGCTCTAGGGCATGAGGTTGTTTCAGTGCGGGGGACTGCCTGGTGGCTAGCTCTGCATGAAAGCACCTCCATGTCCCAGCCACCCCTCCGCAGCACACTGAGTTGGGTTGGAGTAGCCTTGGGCTGGGAGGGTGACTTCCTTGGCCCCCTGTCAGCCAGGGTTGCTCCGACTCATCTCAACATGCTGTGGCCCAAGGAGCACGTTCAAATGCAGTGCCTAGGAGCAATAAACTCTGGTATAATATGCACTGGAGTTTATTGCTTCAAATGATCTGAATGTGTAGATGGGCTCTCAGATGAATACTTGAGAGAAGGAGTGAATGGCAAGGCAAAGCTGTGCTTGCTCTAGCAAACTTGACAGAGGCTTTACATGCCCAATCCTACAAGAACACTGCATAAAGCTTGGAAATACAGCTTAGCATTGGCAGGAGAATCCATCGCAGAGGGACACCATACTGCAGGCAAGAAAACCCTGCTGAGGACAGCTGGGATGCTTGCGGAGCCAAGCCTTTCCCCTTTTAAAAGTGCCATGTGCTGTATCGCATCCATGTGCCCTATAACTCTGCAGCGAGTGAGTGAGCACTGGGTCATCATCAAAGTTGAAGTATTTCTGTATTTGGAGGCCAGCAGGCATAAGAAGGGGCTGGCAGCAAACCCCAAAGTGGGTTAAGACTCTCTGGGAATGACCTGGGTCTTGCATCTGCTGCATCGATGAGCTGCCTCAAAGACGACCTGTTACTATCACTGATCCTACCCCCTAGAGGGGTTGAAATGATGGCACAAACACGATCATTCTCGTGCACTTGGCAACGCTTCTCAGCGCCACTGGGGGGCCGGAAACCCCGCGGCTGCGGGTGCAGGGGAGGGCGCTCCGCAGCCGGGGGCTTCAGCCCTAGAGCCGCTGCCCCCCGGGCTGTATAAAGGGGCAGGCCCCGGCCCCGCCGCGCCTCCCGCCGCCCATGGCCGCGCTGCA
>NW_017729022.1:174264040-174266758 GCF_001723915.1 Gavialis gangeticus
GCCCCGCGCCCGACGCCGACGCCGGCGCCGGCTGGGAGGAGAGCCTGGACCGCGCCGCCTGCCGCGGCTTCTGAGCGCGGCCCCGCGTGCGCGCGCCTTGTGTCTGTGTGCTCTCCGTGTGCGCGGATCGAGTCTCCCTCCGCACCCGAGGGGGCTGGGGTGCGCGCGCTGGAGGTTTCTTCAGCGCCCCCCACGTGCGCACCTGCGTGCTGCGGCTTGCACGCGTCCCGGTGGTTCTACTGCCCGGTGCAGCAGGGAGCTGCGTCCCCCCCCCCAATGTCCGCAGGGTCCTAGCGTCTCCCCTGTTCATTTTAGTTTCTCTGCCACAACAGGGAAGGCACCCGCAAGGGTCCTAGCACCTGACTCATTTTTCTCTCTCTTCCTCTTGCAGCAGCATCTGATCACAGTGACCACCATAGGGTGTGGGACTGCACCGTGTGGAGGGGGCTGGGTTGTAGACAGCAGCCCACTGGCAGGGCTGGGAGATGGAGGGAGCAGGGCGCTGTGTCTTGGAGTGAGGGGAGGGGACAGGGGACTGTGGGCCAGGAGTGAGGGGCACTAGCAGGGACAGGGGTGGCTGCAGGCTGGGAGTGAGGGGCAGCAGCAGGGTTGGGGGACTGTGGCTTGGGAGTGAGGGGTAACAGAATGAGCAGGGCCAGGGGTACTGTTATATCCCCTCCCTCTACCCCATTAGTGTGACAGGTGAACTCTTTTTTGGAGCTGGAAATATGGTAACCCTAGTTCTTCACCATCCCAGGGACCTGTGGGGTGTGTGTGTGATGCCCCCCCACTCCATGAGAAGACAGTGGTTCCTCAGTGGTATTTCCACACACCTCTCCCCCCAGCACAAAGCCTTTCATGCCCGGACCCCAGGCCTAAGCCCATACAACCAGTTTGACAAGGATTTGAGGAGCAAACCTGAGAGTTTTCAAGGGGACACGGCTGTGATCCCACATGATGCACCACCAAGTATCCCAGTTCATGCTTAGCCTCCAAACAGCCTGGCTAATTCAGGTTCGTTGTCATTTAAACATATTGTATAAAGGGCTGGCCTACCTCTTTTTTCATGCAGGTGCTATTCTGGACTAGTCATAACAAGACAGCGTCTTTGATACACAGATACACACCCGTTGTCCCACCCCGTGTACCTGTGAAGTACTCAGGTAACACTTTCCCTGGGACCGTCCATCCCCATCCTCTGTTTTCAGTCTAAATTAAAGAGAGTTAGCACTGCCTGGGTCTCTGGATTCTTTGCTAACAAAGGCTTCTAGCAGCCAGTCAAGCGTCTGCCTTTGAAAAATCAACATTTAAAAACTTTTCTGTCCCAAGTTGGGGAAGACTGCCTTCTTCCTCTCTGCCCACTCCTCAGGATCCTTGATGTAAGAAATCAAGAGCCACTGAAAGCTTTCCAAATAAGTACCTCTGCAATAGCTCTGCAAAAGGTGTTTTTTACAATTGCACTACATGGCCTGTAGATGAATGTGGAGATTGAATTTTATAATTAAATGGGTAACTAAGGGGGTTCCAGGGTGGGAGAAATATAAGAAGTATTGAAATGTGCAATTATCTTATTCTTTTTTTTCCCATTTCTTTTGTCATTATACGAAGTTCAGACTTTTTGTTCAACATGTACAAATGCTAGACTTATTTTGATGGTTAATGTCTGTTGTGCCAAGATGGACATCCAGGGTTTAGGAAGTTTCAGAATACTACGTAATTCTCTTCCTTATCCTCTCAAAAACTTGCATAAAAACTAATTGAGCACAGCAAAGACTAAGAAACAGAAGATCACACTGACGTTCA
The DNA here is from genome assembly GCF_001723915.1 of Gavialis gangeticus. NCBI lineage: Eukaryota > Metazoa > Chordata > Crocodylia > Gavialidae > Gavialis > Gavialis gangeticus. Next base: position 174,265,844 of record NW_017729022.1, read on the forward strand.
AAACTACTTTCTGTGAGTGACATTTCAAAGTGCAATAGTAACTACTACATTTTTTTTTTTACCTATTTATTTCTCTTAAGTAAAGACCTTGATGATAGGGTGTTGTTTTAGCTGATTTAACAGGGACTGTAGGAAGAGCTGGTTACTGCATTTGTATTTGGATATGGTGTTGGGGTTTTTTGTATGAAGTTTTTTGTAATTAAAATGAACTACTTTTTATATCTCTGGAGAGGGAAGACTGACACTTTTCTAGAGCGAAAAATAAATATTTTTGTTATTGTCTTGCTTAATTTTAAACTGTGTTGTGTGGTGTCTTCTCATGTGCTTCTCATGATGGAGATAGTCTACCACTGTCATGTACAGTGCAGAATAAACCGGTGCTTTGAATTCCTGGTTGCAGCTTCTGTCCACAGGTCAGGGAAACGGCTGTTTTGATGGGATGTAGGTAAAGTTAGAATGATGGAAATGACCATATTTACTCAAATTCAGCACAAGGTCCCATTCCCCCCCCCCCCCTTCAATCTTGGGGGGAGGGATGCAGGGAAATTAAGTCCCTTGTCCTGGATTTGAGTCCAGATAGGGGGGCAGGTGATTGCTGCATCTCCAATTCTAGCCTCAACCTGTGCTTGGACTCAGAGCTGCTGCCCCCCTTTCCCCACACCACTCATACTCTGGCTCTAACCCTGCTCTAGTCTACCTAGACACTCAGCAGTGGTGGTAGCTCCAGCTTCAACCCAGGCTGGGGCCAGAACTGCCACTCCCATAACAACTGTTGTGGGATTTGGTGGGGGCTGGATTGATTGTGCCCTGGGCTAGAGCCACAAGAGGGTAAGCAGCTGGGGTGGGGCAGGTAGGAGGTAGCAGGGCAAGTGGAAGGAGCAGGTCCTGGGGGGAGGGGGCAAGTGATGGTAGGGC
>NW_017729022.1:174267295-174267898 GCF_001723915.1 Gavialis gangeticus
CAGGCAAGCACTGGGCAGGAGACACTTCCGCAGCCCATCAAGTGGGACCTGGTGCGGAAAGGCAGAGCAGGGTGGGGAGGCTTGGTACTGCCACCACTGCTGCTGGGAATGCAATGCCTAAGGCACTAAGGTGAGGCACCCCTTGCCCACCCAGCAGCAGCAGGGGGGCACAACTCTGTGGCTGTGGTGCCTCACCTTGGTGCCTGAGTGACCCAGCAGGTGAAGGGCTCTTGGTGGTGTAGAGTTGTAGCCCCTCACCTTGGCAAGCATGGTGGTGCAATGCAGCACTCCCTCCCGCACCCAGTCCTGCATGCTGGGCCTTGGAGGCACCTCCTGCCTGGTGCCAGTTTGGCCAGGCTGCAGCCCCATGGTCTGCTGAGCACAGAAATTTGGGAGGGACACATGTCCCACCCCACAATGCATTGCCTATAGCATCAACTGCCCACACAACCCCTGCCCAACACACTCCCCCATACACTGGGAGGCTGGTGAGCACTGGCAGTGCTGGAGGTGGGGGACTGTGGGTCAGGAATGAGGGGCACTGGCAGGGCCAGAGGCCTTTGGGGCAGGGGTGGGGCACCAGCAAGGCTTGGGGGGGGTGGA
>NW_017729022.1:174267970-174298830 GCF_001723915.1 Gavialis gangeticus
ATTTATTAGGGGGAGATCATGTCAGACCAACCTGATTGCCTTCTACGATCAGGTCACAAAGGCCATGGATGCAGGTGTTGCGGTGGAAGTAATCTTTCTGGACTTCAGCAAGGCTTGGGGGGGGTGGAGTGGAGGTAGGGGGCTATGGGTTGGGAGTGGGGGGCAATAGCAGGGGTAGGGCACTGGCCTATCAGGGCTGCTTAGCACCACAAAGCAGCCGAGGGACAGCTACCTCTGGACCCACATCCTGGTGAGCAAAGAGGGCAGAGAGAGCTCTGACTGTTCCCATGATAAAAACAAAAACACCAAAATATAAAGGTATTTAGAATGTATCTTATTTTAAAGATTGAGGCACTGGCAGTCTTCCAAATTGCTTCATAATTGTAAATATACCAATAAAAAACATGGTGTTCAACTGATACCTATAGTGACGTTTCATTTTAATCATGGAAAAATGTGGATTTTGGGATTTTTTTTAAACCGAAAACCAGGATCCCTGCTCATAATGTAACCCCCTCTTAAGTCAGAACTACTGGGTAGTCACCACTTGGAACATCTACTTACCACTGGATGTCTCCATAGAGGAAGATGTTACTGACAAATTTCCTGCGTTGAACCTTTTTCTTTTCACAAGGACCTCTTATCTTAACCTCTCACCAAGAAAATGATTTCCCAAAATGAAACAAGATTTAAATTGTAACGAGGGATTGTTTTGGGATCAACATCCTGGTCTTGTGGATCAAATGAGACCAACACAACTCGTGCATTTACAATGAGGATGTGTCAAGCATCTGCAGCCCAGGACCTCTTGCACCTAAAAAAAGAATCATGCACCTAAGCCAGTGATTCTGAATCGGGGTGCCACAGAACCTTCTTCCATGGGGTGCTACACAACATGATCCCTGTTGGGTGTGTATGCACCTACTCACAGTTCACAGGATAAAACAAGACATTTCAAGTAGGAATCCGTAGCGTCACAACTGTTCTGACCTGTTATGGTCTGAGTTCTTTGCAACAGAAAAATTGCTCTATTATTTTTCTGTAGTCAAGAAATGAATGAAAGCTAATAGCTGGCCTTTTTTTTCTTTTAGAGAGGTGCCTTGAGTTTAGGAAAGTTGAGAACCATTGACGTAAACAAATCAAAGTAATTGGTTTTCACTCGAATTTCCTTACCAATAGCAACAAAAAAAATTAATCTTTAGTTTGTTACCTGAAATAGCTGTACATGTACTATCAGGGGTTTAAATTATGGAGGTTCAGTGAGACAGAAGAGTGATGTGCTTTTTGTTTTTTCAGAATCTGTCTTTAGCACTCATGATTTAAGTTCTTTTTCTAAATGTGAATTTAATATAAACTAAGGCAGCAGAGTATCAGAAGACTTGAAACACCAACTCTAGGTGAGAGCTATGTATAGATAAAACTTTGATAGAGTTGTTAACTCAACCATCCAATGACAATAATCTGAATGTTTACACTGTTAGTTATTACTAGTCTATAGCATGCAAGAAAAACACAGGAATTGTCATATGAAGTTTCACAATATTGGGAATGATTTTTTTGGCATCCTGAATGACTCAGCTGATTTATCATTAGTTGGGTCTGGTACGTAGACAATTTTCATAGTAATTTGATATTCCTAAATTGGTAAATAGAAAAACAAACAAAAAACCTGTGTATAGACTTACATACTTTGCAACTGGTAGAACCACTTACTGTTGAGGAAATGTACTATACTGGTAAGAATTTTCTACTGGAATAACTGCATCCACAATGGAGGCTGCAAATACTTCAGTTTCTGAGTCAATATAGTTAAATCTGCAAAACTTGTGTAAAGATACAGTCTTACTCTTCCCCATTTCCAGTCTCAGCCTTGTGTGCCCAGCAAATCAGAGGGGAAGAGCAATGTCCCAAAGACAGCATCTGAGCATTGCCAAAGGTGAGGGAGTCAGTTTTGAAAAGCTCAGCAGGCTTCCAGACAAGATGGAATATCCCAGCAGAACATCTCCAAGGGGCAGCCAAGGCCAAAGCGTCAGCAGGTAATCTCAGCATAACAGAACCCACAATCATAGTTTGAACGCCTACATGATGTACTTACTTAAAATAGCAACTCAGGGAGACTTAACTGTGCATAATTGGGAAGGTTATTATTTGTTCTTTCTACTAAATTAACTCCTGTTGCTAAGGTCTGCTTGGCTGCAGCAAACGCTTTCAAAACTGTGCACTTTGTTGGGTGACCTTTGGCTCTTTTGAACTGAAGTTGTTTCAACTAAAAGATCATCTTGAGGCAAATGCTGTTATCAGCCTATGTGTACTTGCACTGTGTCTTTAATGTAACATTTACTTTTAACTTCCAGTTCCCATTCAGAACCTAATGAAGTGGCTCCACTGAAGAGGAAAGTTGGAAAAGCTCTGTTTAAAGACATCCCTTTACTTTTGAGACCTCCTTCCTCTTGTGTTTGGTCAGTCTTGTAACAATAGCGTAAAACTCATGAAGGAAGGCATGCATAGGCTCAGTTGCCTTGACTCAACTTCATGCTTTCGGAGCTGTTTTGCTGGAGAGTAGAAAGACCCTAGTAAAGAAGTCCAGCACAGGAGGGTGTAGAGGGCTGCCTCAAAGCTCTGGCAGTTTTCAGAAGAATAAGGGGAAAGAGGAAGAATTGAAAAAAACTTGACAGACCACTACTAATGAAAGACCCAAACAGTGTGGCATCTCAGTGATTAACTGACAAATAGGTTGCTGTTGCCTGTGAAAGCTCATGCCTCTGAACCAGTTAGTCTCTAAAGTGTCACCCTGCCCTGCCTTCTTACTGCCTGAAAGAGTCAAAGCAAACTGGTTGGGAGAAACAAAGCCACTAACTTGTTCCACTGTTACAAAAACTTCCAGGGGTGGAAACTGAGAAGTGAGACATAGGTTCCAAACTGCTTCCAATGCTGGACCTCTTCTAAACTGCAAGAGGGAAGGGGCGCATCAGCATCTGTTACTACCTGCAGATTTTAGAATATCTGTTTAGTTGCACATTTAACTCTTACCCAAGACAGTAATCAAGACAAGAACTATTACCACCTTTTTGGAGAGAAACGTAGAAAAGGTATACACGCTCACATAAAACACATGTATTGATCTACCCTCAAATAAAGGCGCACATGTAACTTTTATAAGTCATATTGTATGCTCTTTCTGTTATCGCGAATATAGTACATCACCCCAAAGGAGTGTTAATACAACAACAACAGCAACAACTTGCTCAATTGGTAACATGTATTTTCTCTAGAAAAGCATTCATAGATTCATAAATGTTAGGGCCAGAAGGGACCTCAGTAGGTCATCGAGTCTGACTCCCTGCCCTGGGCAGGAAAGAGCGCTGGGGTCAAATGACCCCCAGCTAGGTGCTTGTCCAGTCTCCTCTTGAAGACCCCCAAGGTAGGGGGGAGCACCACCTCCCTTGGAAGGCCATCCAGATTCTGACAAGCCCTACTGTGAAGAAGCTCTTTCTAATGTCCAACGTAAATCTGCTCTCCATCAATTTGTGGCCATTGTTCTTAGTTACTCCTAGTAAATAGAGCATTTCCTATTCCCTGCTGCCCTCCCCTGTTGAATTTATAGGCAGCCACAAGATCACCTCTCAGCCTTCTCTTGCAAAGGCTGAAGAGATCTAGGTCCCTTCAGGCCTCTGACCATACGAGTGGCCCTCCTCTGAGCCCTCTCAAGATTCTCCGCATCCCTCTTGAAGCGTGACACCCAAAACTGGACACAGCACTCCAACTGCGGCCTGACCAGTGCCATATAGAGGGGAAACATCACCTCCCTGGACACGTTCATCGTGCATCTGCTAATGCATGATAAAGTGCAGTTAGCTTTGTTGATCACTTTGTCACATTGATGACTCGTATTCATCTTGGAGTCAACTATGCCTCCAAGATCCTTTTCGCTGCTGTGCTGCTGAGAAGGTCATCCCCCACCTGTAAGTGTGTTGGTGGCTTTTTCCCCAGGTGCAGCACTTTGCACTTGTCTTTGTTGAACTGCATCCTATTTCGTTCTGCCCATTTTTCCAACCTGTCCAGATCTGCCTGGATCCATTCCCTACCCTCTGGCTTGTTAACTTTGCCCCATAATTTGGTATCATCTGCAAACCTGGACAGGGTGCTCTCCACACTCTCATCCGAGTCACCGATTAAGACATTGAATAGCACCAGTTAAAGGACCGAGCCTTATGGGACTCCGCTGCCCACATCTTTCCAGGTCAATATCGACCTGTCCACCACCACTCTCTGGGTGCGACCCCTAAGTCAATTTGCCACCCACCTGACTGTGTAATCATCTGCATCACAGCCTGTCAATTTATTTACGAGAACAGAATGAGATAGTGTATCAAAGCCCTTCTTAAAGTCTAGGTAGATGACATCTACCTCGACTCCTGCATCTAAGTATTTTGTGATCTGGTCATAAAAAGAAACAAGTTAGTCAGGCAGGATCTACCTGCAATGAATCCATGGTGATTTACTTTCAGTATTATTTCCCCTGCTGGGCTCCCACAAATGTGATCCTTAATGATTTTTTTCCAGTCTTCCCAAGGATAAAGGTGAGACTAACAGGCCTATAGTTTCCTGGTTCATCCCTCCTCCCTTCTTGAATATAGGGACCACATTGGCCCTTTTCCAGTCCTCTGGAACCTGATTGGAGCACCATGAGAGCTCAAACAGCCATGCCAGTGGCTCTGCTATGACACTGGCCAATTCCTTCGGCACCCTTGGATGAAGTTCATCTGGGCCTGCTGATCTGAACACATCCAGCCCCTCCAAGTGCCCCTTCACTAAGTCTGTGCTAACAGTTGTTGGGCTAGTGTCCCTCCTGTGTCTATCTATGATTCAATTGGGAGATTTGTCTTTGTCTGTGTCTAGGAATACAGATGCAAAGAACTCATTGAAGAGCTCAGCTTTGTCCCCCCTCCCTGTCACCAATTGCCCTAGTTTGTCCTGTAGGGGTCCTATGCTACCCTGCACCTTCCTTTTGCTCCCTATATACCTGAAGGACTTTTTGCTGTTCTTAATTTTTATTGCCAGCCTAAGTTCTAATTCTGCTTTGACTTTCCTGATTTCCTGCAAGCACGAGCCAGGGAGGTATAGTCCTCCTTGGTAGCTACCCTGTTTCCCCAGTCTGTATACCTCTTTCTTTGCCCTTAGGCCTTCCTGGACTTCCCTGTTCAGCCAAGAGGGCTTCTTGCCCCCTTTATGCCCAATGGGATTGTCTCCTCCTGCGCCCGTAGAATTGCTCCTTTGAGGAACAGCCACCCTTCCAGGACCCCCATTTCACCAATGCTCTTGAGCTTTAATGGCTTGCTAACTAATCTCCTGAGCACACTGAAGTTAGCCTTTCTGAAGTCTAGCTCTGCTGGTTAGTTTACGCACCCTTCACTGGATAGCGAATTCAATCAGTCGATGGTCACTATCCCCAACTTACCTTGTACCTGCAGATTCCCACCAGGTCATCCCCTGTAGCTAACACCAAGTCCAGCAAGGCATTTCCCCAGGTGGGACTGTATAGCCCCTGCATTAGGTGGAGGTCCTGTATGCAGGTTAAGAACCTATGCGAGTGGTTAGATTTGGCCAACTGCTCCTCCCAGCAGATGTCAGGTTAGGTCACCCATGACAACCATATCTCTCGACTGTACGGCCTCTGAGACCTGTCTGGAGAATTCCAGATCTAGCTCATCCTCCTGGTGTGGCGGTCTATAGCAGGCCCCCACTACCAAGTCCTTGGTACCCCCTGTCCTGATGTCTATCGGGCCCCTTAGCATTTACCTGGACTTAACCAATACACTGCTCGTGGCTTGCTGATCTTAGATTCTCTTTATCCTCTGCTGCTCTGTCACCTGACAAACCTATTTTAAAGCCCTTCGGAGATCAGCCAACCTGTAAGAGAATAGACTTTTAGAAGAGAGATGAAGACCATCTCATCCCAGAATGACTCTCTCATGGAAGTGCATTTTAGCGAGATAGTTAGATGTTAAAAGTGATAGGCATAATGTTACCCTCAAGGCAGTAGCCAAGATCAAGACTGTGGTGTTTTGATGAAATAATTGTTCTATGTAGGATATGAATATGCTTATTACCATATTTACTCAAATCTAAGATCCTCCCCCTTATTTACTATATTGGGGAACCGCATCTTGGATTTGAGTATCAGAGCCAGGGCTGAAGCTGCTGCTGCCATCACCAGTGCTGCCTGGCCAGGGCTAGGGTGGCTCCCTGTGGTTTTTATAGTGGGGGAGAGGGCACATGGTAGGACAGCATAGGAGACACAATGTGGTATGGTGGGGTGAGGGCACCAGAGAGACTGTGTGGTGCAAGGGCGGTAGGTGGCAGGTATGGTAGGTGAAAGAGGGGGTAAAGCCAGTGGGAGGGAAACAGGCAGTCTGACCTTCATCTCCCCCTCCACCTTGCCATTGCTTCCTGTGCTGCTGCTTTCCCCACTGCAGCAGTGGTGACTGGGCAAATTTAAGATGACTCCCTAATACAGGGGTTGTCAACTAGAGGTACGCATACCCCGGGGGTATTTGGAAAGGTGCTAGGGGGTATACATGGGCAGGCAGGGATGACATCCACCACCCCGCAATACCCCTACTGTGTGCAAGCCCTGCCCCCCTCCCCATGTCTGGCTGCTGCCACCTCTCCTCCCCACCCCCTCCACATTGAAAACCCCGACCCTAACAAATTCTGTGTATGGAAAATTAACAAACATAATTTCTGTGTTCAGAATTATTGGGGGGCGGGGGCGGGCGTTGTCTTAAATTCAAAGTAATCTTGGATTTGGGTAAATACTGTATACAGACAGTATAGATCTGGTCTGCTTGGTTGCCTGCTCAATGTTACTATATTAGTATCCAGTAAAGCTTTCAAGCAGTCCTGTTGACTTCAGCTGGGGCCACGAACCAGCTGGAAACTGCATGGTTTATTTTGCGCTCTAGCAGTCCCTTTGTTTAATCAAAGAAACATGTTGACAGGGTTGGCAAATGATATTTGTCCTCTCTCAGATAGGAGGGAGAAAGGGCAACACGATGGTGAACTGAGGTAGGAAAAAGAAACAAAGCCATAACTTATGAGTAAACTCTCATAAAATGAGGAATTAGGTTTGCATTTTGATATTTACATATACATTTTAACAGAATTACCATTTAGGACTACTCAGTCACTTTTTCTTAGGGATTTCTGAATCTCCCAAAATGGTTACTTGCCTTGCTCAGCAGGCCATAATGCTGTATTTTCAAAAATAAAATGTACGTATTTTCTTTTCACATGAAAATGAACCTGTTTTTATGTTCAGAAGCTTGCAGTTTTGTAAAATATATCAACTCTCATGGATCGGTTTATTTAAAATTACAAATTTTGTTGAGAAAAAAGATTTATGCATTTCTTAATTAACAGAACAAATTTAGCTAAATATAAACTCTGCACTAAATCTTTGCAGTGGCACAATACCAACACAGAATACAGAAGCATTTTTAAACTATACAAAATTTAAAAATTGAAAATAATCATGTTTACATATTCTTTATACATTAACATATAAAATACCTCATTTTATGAGGCATCTAAAACAATCAAAAACATTCTACAGCTATCTCTGAAAATTCAATTCTGGAAACAATTTATTACACTGAAGCTTTACAGGACTCTATATTAAACAAACAATCCAATACACACTTTTTACAAGATTAACATTCCTGGATTTATTCCTAGGCAGGTTTTATTTATTTATTTTTGCTGTACACTCCACTGGTTATCTTTAGTTATAAAAATCTTTTTATTTATAATATGTTGGATAACCAAGTTTCTAATTTAAAAATTGTGCAAACAAAAGAAAAAAAGGGGGAAAATAATGTGTTTACTGTTCATCTGGTAAAAAAAAAAATCATCACCTGCAGCTCTTTTTATCTGATATGATAGGAAAAAGCCATAACAAGTTTGTTTCTGGGAGAATAACAGTTATGTTTTTCTATTCCTTCATTAGACATTTTATATAAGTTATGATAAATTAAACATCTGAGAGAATTACCCATCTATAGACCTGCCTATGTCCTCAAGTCTACACCACCTACATATCTATTCCCTAGCTGGCCACCTATTTGCTGGCCACATTTGCTGCTGCTTCCTAACAGCAGGTATACACGTAATGGCTTATAGCTACATTATTTGTAGACTGAAGTCTGAGATGGTAAACCACAGGTACTACACAGCTCTTAACTTTCAAGAACAAAGGACTGCCACACAGCCACTGATTTATACCACTTCCTCTTCATTGTCTCCAGCCTGTCAATACTGGCTGGGCAGAATTTATCCAAGCTTTTTAAAGTGAAGTTCAAATATTCTTAGTTGAAATTATATGAAAGCATATCCATACATTTTCAGATGAATGCAATAAATTTACTAAGAGGTTATCCATTAGCAAAACTACTGTATGTGCATAACAAATGGTAAAAGTCTAATGCAACGCTGGTCAGTAATGCTGGTTTCTTAAGAAGCAGTATAATATAACTAAAAGTGTTCTTTTTAGAAGTTTTCTTTTCCCTTATCTTGTGGCAGTTCAGATATTTGGTGAAGCCTATATAAAGGAAGAAGACTTTCCAAAATAACATGCTGTGCACTTGAAATTTGTTTTTCAGTCTCTGTTGGTGTTATTAGCTGCAAAGGCATGTAAATTTCCCATTTGGCTTAGGCCACTCTGAATATGTGCAACATGGATCTCAACGTTATTCTGAAAACAACTGAAGAAAAGAAAGAATGGTTAAAATCTGTATTTCAAGAGTCAACTTACGAAACTAATCAATCTGAACATTACTTTAACAACAGTCAGCTGTTTTCAAGTCAAGATATGAACGCAGGAAGCAGTGTAACGGTTCATAAGGACTAATATGCCAGACAGCAATCTACCTCTATCAAGCTACGTTAGTTTATGAGCAAGAGCAAAAGCATTATCTACAGTATATAGCTCGATTTATATATAAATAAATAAACATTTGAGCTCTGAAGAAGAGTCAGTAATCCTGGGAAGTACAAGGAGAAATGAAATACCTATATGTTATTAAAAGTTAATTAGAATACCTGATATTGGAAGAATCTATTGAATTCTTGATGTCATTTAATGAATCTGTAAGTGATTTAAATTCAAAGGAATTCAGGTCACCTCCTTCTGCTAGACACTGCAAGAAAAGCCAAAAACAACGTTTTGAATTTAACCTATAGTTCCTGCTTTAGAATTATAAAAATCTGTGCAAATATAATTAAAGTTCAGACTTAATGCAGCACATAGAGACATTCATTGATGCCCCAAGTATAACCGGGACTGTAGAATCATGTGTTTTGTGTAAAAAAAACTTTTAAAAATAAACAATTTACCTTAATCTGCAATAATATTGCTGTAAGCCTAGCAATCAGTTCAGTAAGGTTTTCATTTTCAACACAAAGATGTCCTGTTGATGATGAGTTTGCTTGCCGGACTATCTCCTGAGCCTCCTCTTCACATCTGCGTCTCAGATCTGTCGGCTGATCTGCAGGCTGAAGGCCTTGGTCTGGAGCAAGCTGCATAGATATAACAGAAGAAAATACTGGTTAGGGCTTGACAGTAGTTGTGAGTGTGAAAGGCAGTCAGCCTTGCTGGGAGTTTTACAAGCAGATAGTTAGCAAAAGTAAGTCAGACCCCAATCATTTTATAGATCCATTTATACATAGATTTAACACAAACCAAGCTGCTGACATCAAGAAAAACTACTGGCACTCAGGGGAGATAAGAGGAGAGAAATATTTTGGAGACCAATGTTCTTTTCAACATGACATTTTACAGAATCATAGAAAGAAGGACCAGAAGAGACCAGTAAGATCATCAAGTCCGGTTCCCTGCCATGGGCAGGAGGTAACGGGCTCAAATGAGCTCAATGAAGTGCTTGCCCAATCTCCTCTTGAACACCTCCAGGGATGGTGACTGCATCACCTCTGCTGGAAGTGCGTTCCAGATTTTGGTTATCATATGGAAAAGAAGTTTTTCCATATGCTTAGGTTCTTTATGTGTCTAAACAGCAGCAACAAATTAACTATGAATTTAGCAGTATATTACCTCATAACAGTATTGCTGAACTTTATGCAGAACTTTGTTCAGGTCCTTGTTCAGTTGTTCCAGTTCTAGAACAATAGTTGCATACCTCCTCTGAAACTCAATGTTGATAGGCATTGAATAGGATTTCTGTGAAGACATGAGCACATATGTATTTATTTGTTTATTTTGTATTTATAAAGATATACTACAAATGTGCAGGCTTGTAGATCCTAAAGTTGCAACTAAAATTGGAACTTAGTGACAGGGGAGAAGTATTTTCCATCATGATATTTCCAAATAATTTGTTTCTACAAAAAGTATCTTTTAAATATTAAAGACATTATTGATAATATTTGCATTATTTTCAAATCCAGTTGACAAGTATCCAGAGTTCCGGGTGCAAGAGCTATGCCTGTTGTTTTCTTTGTAAAGTGCTGTTCCCACCTATGGTGCCAGGGCTACTACTGGCTCTGTGAGCAGATCTGAAAGGTTCTGCTCTAGTGTGGTACAGAAAATAGCTTAGGGCAGCTTTGCTGGCCTTGCTGTATTGTGTATAACTCAAAGGGACTGTTCCAGCACTTAAGAATCAGTGTACTGCAGAGGGACTGTGGCCACAACATTTTGTTCCAGGTATGGTCCTCTACTCACTTTCAGGGTCAGAAGGTGGTAAAGCAGAGCTATTTCACAGAATCTAGGGGTAGAAACAGATATCACCAAATGAATCAGATCAGCTATGCTGCTTCACACGTTGCCTGTTGTTTTGTCCACTGATGCTGTGGAACAATGGGTGATGTGTTCTCCTAGGGCTTCAGGGGCCTGGTCCTGTACACCCTAGGAATTTTTGGGCAGGGTTAGGCCTTTTAAGCCCTGGGAATGCCTGCCTGGCTTTCCCCGCTTACTGAAATGCAGCCTGGGATCTCCAGGACATACCTCGGTAAGTGGGGAGGCCTTGACTTTTCCCACTTACCAAAGCATGTCCTGGATATCACTGGGGCACATCTCAGTAAGCAAGAAAAGTCAGGCAGGTACCCTCAGGGCTTGAGGGGCATGATTCTGACAGGGTTACGCAGATTTGGATCCCTCAAGTACCTGGAGCACCTACTTGGGGTGGCTGGAGGGTACGCATAACCATGGGCTACCCATGCTCCCTGCAAAAAGCAAACGGACATCCACTGCAATAAAGTGGCACACATTAATAATACCTTTTGTCAGGACCACACTGTGGCATGAGTCTGTACATCTATTTCTAAGGCAATATCTGTTTCCACCCTGTAATACCTATAGATTCTTCTTATGCTACACATATTGCATAAAGTAAGTTTTCAATTGATACATCTAAGGATGATTACACAAGCCCCTAACTCAAGGACTAATTATTTGGGAGAAAGCAAATATACAAAGATACCTTCCTGATTTAAACATTTTATTTTGCTCTTTTATTGTTGTATTTTCAGAACTTCCCCCAATGTTTGCTAGAGATAAAACATACAATATCCTGATACTTCAACCATTAACAGATTTCAAGGTAAGCTTGACATATTTCCCCTATTATTGTTTAGGTAAAAAGAATGAGAAAGATTAGTGTTAATCATTCCCCAGCACAATTGTTAACAGCCTCTGGCTTTGGTGGACTAGCGGTGAAAATATATTTCAGAGCCAAATTTCTTCCACCACGAATACCCAAGGTCCAAGAAGCCAAACCCAAACACTGCTATGAAAAGTTCACAATAAATCTCAGCTATCGAGATCAAATCCAGGACTGGACAGAGAATCAGAATTTGAAGCAAAGTAGGGCTTTATACATTAATACCAAAAACTAGACATGCAGCTGCAAATTAACTGAAGACTGGTGCAAGTTTTGGACAAGAGGGGCAAGTCCAGATGAACGTGCACGTGTGGTCCACAGCATCACAGACCTATCTGTGGCATGGTGAAGTGCACATACTGCACATGCAGGCTTTCCTCTTGCTCCTGATCTGGAGCACAGCAGGGTTTTTTTTGACACTGCCAAGATCCCGGTGTCAAAAAAAAAAAGTGGGGCGGCACACATGGTGGCAGTGTATGCTGCCCAAAACCAGAGTCTGGCTGGCCAGAGCCATGCTCTGGCTGCCGGACAGGCTCCACGCATCCAGATCACAGCTGCTGCACACACAGGACCTCAGGTAAGGCTGCTGGGGCCAGCCCAGGTACTGGACTCAGCCTCCCCTACCCCACCCGGAGTATTTTTCCCCATGCTAACCCCATTTGCAGGGGCGTATGCCAGGGCAAAAAACCATGAATTTATGCCGCTGCTTTTTTCCCCCCACAGCAACTACACACCCCTGCTCATGGGGACGTGGCCTAGGTATAACACGCTTCCTACAATTAGGTTGATCATATGTGGACAGTTTCTTCCTGAATTAGCTGTTGCTTCCAACCATTCTTCAATGATACCTTCTTCTTAGAGAGGGGTGATCAACCTGCTGCATGCAACTGCTGTGTGGCATCTAAGCCTTGGGTGCTCTGTAAAGGGAGGTGCTGGAACAGAGTGGGGATTCAGCCATGTGGAGCAGATCAGGGGTAGGATGCTGCTGCCAGACAAGAGCCAAGTTAACCCTTTCCTTGCCCTGCAGCCATCACTAAAATTCAGGGCTTTGGCTCCTTTCTCTCCATATAAAACTGTGGCAGTTGCAGGATCACAGAAGGATTAACCTGGGTCTTGGTGGTGATGCTTCTGTTGCAGCAACATGTTGCCCCTACTCCCTCTCATTAGGGGAGATCAGCAGCAAACAGGAAGGGGCACCTGGGGTGATGAGGAACAATGGCCAGAAGCTGCTGGAGAATAGGTTCAGGTTAGAGATCAGGAGGCATTATTTCATTGGTAGGGTGGCTAGGATCTGGAACCAACTTCCTAGGGAAGTGGTCCTCGCTCCTACCTTGGGTAAATTCAAAAAGAGGTTGGATGAACACCTGTCTGGGGTCGTGTGATCCCAGCATGTGCTCCGGCCAGTGGCAGGGGGTTAGACTACATGATCTATTCAGGTCCCTTCTGACCCCTAACTACTATGAAACTATGGGATGGAGGTAAGGGGGCTCCAGCCTTGCAGTTTGTAGGCAGCCACCAAATCCCCCCCTCAGCCCCTGCTTGCTGAGGCTGAACAGGTTCAGGTCTCTCCGCCTCTCCTCATAGGGCCTGCCTTGTTGCCCTCCAACCAAGCGGGTGGCCCTCCTCTGAACCCTCTCAAGGCAGGCCACATCTTTCTTAAAGTGCGGTGCCCAGAACTGGACACAGTACTCCAATTGAGGCCAAACCAATGTCATGTAGAGGGGGAGTATCACCTCTCTGGCCCAGCTTGAGATGCATCCTTGGATGCATGACAAGGTGCGGTTGGCTTTGCTGGCTGTGGTCTGGCATTGGCGGCTCATGTTCATCTTGGAGTCAATAATGACTCCTCAGGATCCCTTTCTGCCTCTGTGCTCACAAGGGGGAAGCTCCCCAGCTTGTATGTATGCTGTGGATTCCTTCTCCCCAGGTGCAGCACCCTGCATTTATCTACATTGAAGCCCATCCTATTAACATCTGCCCACTTCTGTAATCTGTCTAAATCTAATTGCAGCCTCTCTCTCCCTTCGAGCGTGCCTACCTCTCCCCACATCTTGGTGTCATTGGCAAACTTGGACAACATGTTTTCTACCCCGTCACCCAAGTCACTGATGAAGATGTTGAACAGTGTAGGCCTCAGGACCAAGCCCTGGGGGATCCCACTATTCACATCCCTCCAGGTTGAGTACAACCCGTCCACCACCACTCTCTGGGTGTGCCTCATCACTCAATTTTTGACCATCCAACTGTGTAGGCATCAATGCCACAGTCACTCAATTTATTAATGAGAATGGGGTGAGAGACAGTGTCAAAGGCCTTCTTAAAGTCCGGAAAGACTACGTCCACAGTGACACCATCATCCATGGATTTGGTTACTTGGTCATAAAAGGCTGCCAGGTTGGTCTAGCAGGACCTGCCTTTGATGAACTCATGTTGATTTCCCCTGGGCATGATCTCCCCTGCTGGCCCCTCACAGATGTGATCCTTGATAATTTTTACAAGGATTTTCCCCAAAACTGATGTAAGGCTTATGGGACTATAGTTTCCTGGGTCCTGCTTTCTCCCTTCCTTATAAATGGGGACCACATTAGCTAGTTTCCAATCTCCGGGCACCTGGCCCATGGACCACGATTGCTCATACTGCTGGGCCAGGGGCACAGCAATGACCCCCGCTAGCTCTCTCAACACCTGTGGGTGGAGGGCATCGGGGCCCACAGATTTAAAAACATCCAGCCCTTCCAGAAGTTCCCTAACTACTTCTGTGCAGACCCGAGGCCTGGCAGTGCTAGCCCCATAATTGCCCCTACCTGCGGTGGGAGAGTTGTCCTGGTCCCTGTCCAAGAAAACAGACGCAAAGAACTTGTTATAAATTTTGACTCTCTCATCCGGCGCAGCTGCAAGATTGCCATTTGAGTCTAACAGGGGCCCTACATTACCTGGTGCCCTCTTCTTACTCCCAATGTATTTGAAGGACTTTTTGTTGTCCTTAATCCTGGTTGCTAGCCTGAGCTCCACTCCCACCTTGACCTTCCTAATGGCCCTCCTACACTCACAGGCCAAGGAGGAGTATTCCCCCTTGGTGACAGCCCCTCTCTTCCACCGGGTATACGCCTCCCTTTTGGCCCTCAGGCATTCTCGAATGCTTTTGCTGAGCCATGGGGGTTTCAGAGCACTCTTACTCCCCCTTCTTTCATCCTGGGGCTCAAACTGTCAGGGGTGCCTCTGGGAATGGGAGAGGGTAGGGTCAGAATGGCACTCATAGGGGGCTGGGGTACACTCATGGCATGCCTGCCAAGAAGGTTGGCCACAACTATTTTAGACTATATTGCAATAATCCAATCTGGGAGTTGAAGCCACAGGTAACTAATCCACACCTGAAGAGATGACTGAGGCATCTGACATAAATGAAGATGGGGAGTTGGTGGGGGGAAGAGCGAAAGATGTACTTCTGAGCATTGCCACTTGAAAATTCAGGAACAATCAGGGATTTTGAAACATCAAAGCAACTTACAGATGTTACTGTTAAAAGGTGGGTGTCTTTTTTAATAAAAAACAAGTATCATTTCTGTCAGACGAGCTGTTCAGATGCTTCCCTTGAATGACAGCTCTAACTTGTTCTCACTCTTCAAGTGAAAGAAATTAGACACCAAACCTTTTCATCCCAATTTGTGCTGCCTCTCCAGAAGGCAACTGACTTTTCTGAATGATTGCTATCATCTTATGCAGGGGTTGGCAACATTTTACAGCATGGGCCCCTTTAACGGAGCTTCGCTTGCTCTGAGTGTAGGCTGGGCTGGAAGCAACCCATGCTAACACCACTGGAGCTGAATCTGTGCATCTGTTCCTTGCCGGCCAACACAGCCATTTATCCTTGCTGCTCGAGTGAAGCCCTGTCACCAAAACACCATAGAAGTTTCCTGGCTCAGGGGGCCAGATAAAATTGCCTCAGGTTGCCAACTTCTGGTCTTACCCTCTATTTAGATAACTCTGGCAGATACACTTTTATTTATAAGTCCTCAGTTACAGCTAATAAACTAAGATTAAACATTTAAACATTAAACTGTTCCCTTCAAAAACAAAACAAAAAATGTATTACTTTGGATTAGTCCCTGTTCAATAGACACCCTGCACGCTTGAAGTCATTTAGAGTCTCTTGTTGTTACCAAATAATAGTGTACTCTACACTGAGTTGGGTTGGGAAGTTATACTTATTTCTGTTTTAAGCCAGTCATAAATTTATAGCACAATCACAAAAAGGTTTGTTGTTTGTTTTTTTTAACTGAAACCAGCAGTTTTCAGCCAACTGAAACAATTGCTGTTTCATTATATCTAAAAATCATTGTATCAGAATTATCTGATTGATATCAAAGTCTTTAATATCCATGAACATACTTGAAGTGTTACATAGGTAGCCTGTGTCTGGGGAGAAACCTTTGATTAAATTAAATACGTTTAAAGGGAGAAACTGTGAACAAGATTGCCAAAGGAGGAAAAAAAAGTGATAGAAGTTAAGAACTTAAGCCATTAGAGAAAGGTATTGTCCCGTCCATTTTTTTTTTTAAATCAGCCTTAGGCATTCATACACATTTCTGTATTAAGAGATTTATTTACCAAGGAAACAGTAACACAGAAGAACTGCAAAATATATCACAGTCTTTATCCTGGTTATAGAGCTAAATTTATGAAACTACAAATGTCGCTGTTCCCCTTCTCTCTTGCTGCTTTTTTTGTTGTCCTGGTATTCTTTATTTCCTTTTATCCTTCACATTTTGTCCTTCCATGATAAAGTAAAAGTGTGATTTAGCAGCCGAGTGAGACACTCATATCTAAAGACTATCCCAATCTTGCAATGAGAAGAGGATTTCCGAAACCTGCATCAGTTCTATCAGTTGATATTATACAAATGTCACACTTAAAATCTCAGTTAAAAGTTTTAAGGTAAGTCATATTTAAAAGCTGAGAGAACAGACAGAGGAAGGGAGAAGAGAAATGTTTTATTTATGTTAAAAACCCTAAATGCTTTAGATATTTTATATGCAAAATTAAGCACTTCTAGGCTTTTAATAGAGAAAAACCCTTTCCTCTCCCCTCCACAGTTTTTTACCCAGCAAACCTGTATTTTGAAAGCCCACCCATTTGAGCAGGCACTGGCAGAGCAATATGACAGATAAAAGTAGGAGAGTTATCTGATGGCAATGTGTGCAGGGGGTTGCTTTCTGTAATTTTAGCTTGTGGACTGATTATAAGATATAATGTGCCATTGAAAACTATTCTACTGTTGATGCTTGTGTTGCAATTTTAAAGTGTATGACTGTGATGCCTAGAACACTGCACAGAGTTCTTTTAGAATGGAGTTATTTTTCATATTGAAAGCAACATAATTTATAAATATTTGTCAATTCAATAACATTGAATTATGATTTTGCTTTACTGTAGGAACTTCCATCCAAGATTATCTAAGTATATTACAAAATATCAACTGAATCCTAACAGAACACATATGTGGGAGGCTATCTTCTCAATTTTATAGCTGGAGAACAGATACAGAGGTTAAAGATAATTAGGGTTGCCAACTGTTTTAAAAAAGCAAGACGAAAAATACTTGTCTGTAAAGTACATTAAAAAATAGAGCCACCCATAAAAAACTAAGCACCTGGGAGTTTGATTAAAGATTCCTGGTTAGAAAAAAGTTGGAGGCAAGCTCTGAAGGACAGATAGAGCAGAACAGAAGTCCTGCAGCCTTCAGAGAACATTATCTCAGGGCTTTGTAACCTGAAGCCTGCAAACGCCCCCACCCTGCTATGTGCTGCTGCTACATCCCGTTGCCTGCCTGTAACACTGCTGGGTCACAGGCAGGCAGACAGCAGTCCTTTTTGTGGGGTCCATGCTGGGACCAGGGGCCAAGCAAGGCTAAAGTTGAGGGGGGGAGCATGGTGCAGTCAGGGGCATCAAGGTGTGGGGGAGAGTAGGGGACTCCTGGGGTGGAGACAGCATAGTGTGAAACCATTGCTGCAGTCAAGAAGATTTTTCAACCCAATAATTTTTTTTAACTGATAATCTGCAAACTTTTTACTGACAATTTTTTTTATACTATGGTTGGTGTTAAACTCCTAAATTTGAATGTGGCCTTTGTCCAGGGCCTGGCAGAAGAGTTCCATTCACATTATGTAAAACATGTCAGGAAAAAGTTTGCAGATTGTCAGTAAAAAAATCTGTCTTGGGTTGGGAACTCTAAAGCTAACATTTTTAAAAGTGCAATCACCTTTTGAAAATATTCACCTCTCTAATTTGCGTAAGTCACACCACAGGCAGGAACCAATTAACAGACTTATAGCCCTGAGCTTTAAGTGCAAGTTTGCCCTTTCCTCCTCCTATTGTATCTGCTTCCATTAAGGTTGTTTAATGGTATGCAATCTTAAGAACAGAAAAGAGAACATTTTCTTACCAGCTTTTCTGCTTCTGTGTTCATGTCCCTTAATTGCTTGATGTGCTCCTTCTTGATCATAAGGATTTTTGATAACCTGGTCTAAAGACAGAGAGAACTTATTTTTAGGATAGATACTTTTTTGAACGATTTAAAATAGTTTTGGAATGAGAATTGTTGAAAAAATGACCACTACTTATAATAGATAATGTTCTGTCTGAATACAAATTAAGTAAAAACTTGAATTTTTCTCAGGCCTTTTAGACATTTTCAAATATTTTCATCTGCACAAAGCACAACACAGTGCTCTTGAAGTTCCCCAAAGAAAGCTTTACTTGGCCTTAGTGAAGCCACAGCTGGAGTACTGTGTCCAGCTGTGGGCCCCCCACTTCACGAGGGATATGGATATACTTGGGAGAGTCCAGAGGAGAGCTACCCATATGATCAAAGGCCAGGAGAGCAAGCTTTACAAGGAGAGGCTAAGGGACATGGGACTCTTCAGCCTGGTGAAGAGAAGGCTCAGGGGGGACTTGGTGGCTGCCTATAAGTATATAAAGGGGGGGGTGCATCAGATTCTGGGAGAACACTTGTTCACCAGGACTTCCCAAGGGATAACAAATTCTAATGGCCACAAACTTCTAGAAGGCCAATTCAGACTCAATATAAGGAAAAACTTCTTTACAGTCCATGGTCTGGAACAGACTCCTCCCAGGGGTGGTGCAAGCACCTACTCCAGATTCATTCAAAAGGCATTTGGATGCTTATCTTGCTGGGATCATTTGATTCCTGCAGACTTCCTGCCTCTGGCAGGGGGAGTGGACTTGATGATCTCACAATGTCCCTTCCAGCCCCTAACATCTATGAAATCTATGAAAGACTGAAATACATGACTGTCGCAGAGCTCTCAGGTGCCCTGCGACTGAGAGCAGAAACGGCTCGGGAGAGACCCCTAGTGGTGGGAAGGGGGAAGCACAGCTGCCAGTCACCAGGACTGCACAGGTGCTGGTTGCCCTAGCAACCAGGGAAACCTAGAAACAGGAAGGGGCAGAGCTTAGCCCTTCTTAAGCCCAGGCAGAAGGCCAAGAGGGCAGTTCCCCTCCGGCGGCCGAGGGAGGAAGAACTCAGCCAGAACAAAGGGGAGAACTCTGACGGTTGGAACATCCCCTGGTTCCTGCTGGGGACTGATGCACTCTCTCTCTCCGGTAGGGAGGGATTCGTATTTTTTGACCAGAATGGTCTAGCTTTTATGTTGTAGCCTGGGGGCTTTGCGTTTTGTGTTTACTGTTTCACCGGAGGACCGGGTGAGGCTATTAGGGGTGAAGGAGGCCTCATAGGAGCTCTACAATAGCGTGGGGTCTCCTGGCGCCAGAGAGGGTGCAGCTTTGTTTGGGGGCATGCTGGCCCAGCCCCAGAGCTAGGGGCCAGCGAGGAGCCCCAACTGTAGGGGGCAGCGAGGAGCCTGGAGTTGGCACGGGCGAGAAATTCCGAAACAGGCAGTGCGTGACAGTCTAGAGGGCGCCGGTAGGGGCACGGGCTCTGAGACGAGCTAGAGGGCACCGGTGAGGGATAAGCCAGAGAGCGACCGTGCGGCGCAGGGAGTAGGACAGACCTGAACAACACCAGAAACATCTGCAAGGCTTGGGCTGCGGTATAAGGGGAGGAAAGGAGTCGCAGATAGTGCCTAAGGCACCAAGGCAGAAAATAGGCAGCCTCCCATTTTGATTAAGATCTTTCAATCAAGCAAATAACAACAAGGCGTGGCAGGCGAAGGCGGGCAGTTAGCCCTTGATCAGTGTTGCGAGACCACGAATAGACGGTCCCAGGGAGGCACAACTGTCACAGTGACCATATTTAGGGAGATTAGAGGGAGAAGCATCCTCCTCTTCTTTTGGTCTCCAGTGCTCCTATACAGCAAGGTTCTGGGTGTTCTCATCATCACTGACTACAATAAAGACCAAATGTGTCATCCCCTCTCTCACATTTTTTAGCTTTTTTTTAATAATTTTTTTTAGCTTTTTCCACTTGTTGTGCCCTAGACAACACCTCTAACAGGCACTACTGTACAACTGGGGTCTGTAGCATACAAGACAACTCTGTGGGCTTTCCATATATTGATCTATTTTTTTTTTTTTTTCTGCATGTCAGGCCTAATGTGTTTTTTGGACAGGGCTGCTAGATTTCTGCCCTTAATACATTTTAGTATAAGTGCGCATGTTAGTTATGACTCAGAAGAAATCTAGCTCAATGAAGTCAATAGTAGTTTACTGACTGATTTTTGAGTCAGGATTTCACACCTTACGTAATTCAAAGGATGCATCCTGAATCCTGGAACTGGTGTATATTCTATTCGTACTGAGACATGATGAGAGCACCTATACTGGAATTCAGAAGAATTGGGAGCACAGTATTTTCCGAGGCAAGTCATAATAACGTAAGGCAATGAAACTTGGTACTGAGCAGTTTACCACTGAAACAATCCTGCTCTCTCTCTCTCATACAGGCAGAACTTAGGAATCCAAGGCATAGCACTGAAAGGTACCTCGCAGATCAGAGTTCAATTCCCTACCACTGAAAACAATCGCACAATCCCATTCTGAAATGTATCAGACTTCATCTTAAAATTGTAATGAAGATTGGTCCAAAGACTGATCATTTAGGAACATCACTAGTAACCACTATACTCTAGCTGAATAATTCGTATTTCACATGCAACCCATTGTCAACTCTTCTGAGCCAGTTCTTTAGCCACTTTACACTAATGGCCATCTTCTCCAGTTTAAATGAATTTCCTGTGTGGGAAATTAAACAAAATAAGAAAAGGAATGTGGAACCAGATTCAATCTATGTGTGTTTGAGTTAGCAATTTATGCTTGAGTTTAGAGTTACTACAGAACGTTTACAGGACACCCAAGTATTCTTACTGTTTAAATATTTTATACTACATTGTTTGCAATAGCTTCTAAGAAGTGCTGTAAATGCATTTGCTCTTCCCAGTTGTTAAAGATTTTTTTAAAAAAATTCTTGCATTTAAAAAGAAATTTTGATTTATTCCCATGTTTTTAAAATCAGTGAGGAAGATATGCAGCACTCTGGGAATGCACTGCATTAGTTAAAATGCTCCCTCTCATGGACATGTAGCAGTATGGCAAAAGTTATTTTTATTTACACCGGTGGTTCAAAGATTTTTAGATTTTTTAGGCTTGACAGACTTAAGGCACTGTCCAGAAAATGCCAACTCTTCATTTTTGCTGTTTTTTTAACTACAGATTCCACAACCCCTCTGAGTAATCTGCATGCTGCTACCCTCTTTGTGAGGCAGTTTTTCCTAATATCTAATTTAAACTTCCCTTACTGCAACTTGAGACCCTCATATATAAGACTGTTATTGTTGTTGCTATTATTTGGTACTATTCCAGGAGTGCCGTGTCATTCGGTCTGAGGTGCTTTCCCATGTTCTGGAAATCTGGTGGCAGGGGAGAAGTGGCATTACTCCCATGCTGTCAAATATTCAGACCCATACACAGCCCCGAGCCCTGCACACTGGATCAGGCAGCAGATCCCAGCATGCAGAGCTGGTTGGGGGCAATGCCAGGCCTGACAGCCC
This sequence comes from Gavialis gangeticus, assembly GCF_001723915.1. NCBI lineage: Eukaryota > Metazoa > Chordata > Crocodylia > Gavialidae > Gavialis > Gavialis gangeticus. The sequence continues at coordinate 174,289,668 of NW_017729022.1, forward strand.
AATCCCAGTGTGGGGGACTAGAAGTGGGCACGGAGGGGGGGTGATGCCAAGCTTCAGAGCTGGATCTGGCCCTTGGACGAGTCCTGAGCCATTCATCTGGCCCAAGGGTCCAAAAGTTTGAGTACCACTGTTCTATTTAGATTATTTCTTAATGAGCTCATCCCCAAGATACAAGAGGCAATCCATTGATAGTATAATACATTCATTTTGGAGCTTTTTCTTTAATGTGCCTAACTTTGTTTATAAAACTATACATTCTAATTTTAGTAAATATCAAAATGTAGTGAAGGGATAGCATCAGGCATTGGTTTAAGAAGTGGGATATCTCAGTTTTCAGTTAACAACGGTAAAAATCAGTCATACAGGACCAATTTGGACAAAATTTCTCTCTTCTATTTCTTTCAAAGGCTGATTTTTTTTCTTGCAATTGATTGTGGGTGCTAATTACTAGTAAAGATAAAGTTTCGTATCTAATCATACTGGGTCTTGCAAGAGTCCCCCAGTTAAGTTTGAGTTGTGTACCCCTAGCATAAGGAAAACCACCACGTAATAATGGACAAATCAACAATTAGACATCTAAGTATTGTAACTATCCACAATTAATTGTATAGAAAATTAGAAGCTAGGCTGAAATCCCTTCGAAGATGTAGCCCATTTAATTTTGTTCAAACACTTTTTTCCAGAGATTGTCTAACTGCATTTTCCTAATTAGTAGCTATGTAACATTCCTGTTTCAGAAAATATATTTCAAGCTCTGAATTGAGGTAATTCCATGGTTTTGTGGATGCTGAAGATGGGTTAATCTGGATTATTTGCAATTTAGATGCTTAAACCTCATTTAGGTACCCATAAGACACTTTGGACCTAGCTCCTAGCTTCCTATAAACTACAGTATTACACGGTGGCTTTCCTTATGCTAGGGGTACACAACTCAAATTTAACTGGGGGACTCTTGCAAAACACAGTTTCCAATGGAGAGCTGCCACTGGTGGGTTCCATTCTAGTTGGATACCAGCTTGCAAACTTTGTTTTTACTAGAAACTGTGATTAGCATGAAGGCAAAGGCTTGAGCATGAGATTCCCTGATTGGGATATCTTAATTAGTTGATACTTTCTTTTATTTGATAAAATTCCAAATCAGTTGCATTTAACAAGATTTTCCCATATGAAGAGCAGATGACATTTCTGCTTGTTGCAAGTGTTTGAGAATTCTTAGCTTTGAACATGTTTATAAAAGCTTCTCATATCTCTCTTCCTTTGCAATGATGAAGACAGTGTTAACATAGCTTGAGGGAAAAAACAAGGATTGCAGGGAGACGCCCAAAGTTCAAATGCTATTTTTGAAGGGATTCCATGTATATCTCCCTTTAGAATGTTATTTTCTCAGTTCAAGATTCATCCACATACTGGCAATTAACCTTTAATATGGGGAATGTACAACATCAAGAATATCCCCATATTACAACAATGGCAGTACCTAGTGCAAGAAACGTGACTGACGTGCGGTATAGTCCCACGGAACTTGGCTAGTGGAATGCCTAAACTTGACAGCATTCCATTGAACAGCGGTAGTTTCCTTCAGTTCAAATAAAATTCATTTATACTTCAGACACATAGACTGTATAGTTCAGATGCTATAAAGGATGCCATCAGGAAATGAGGGAGGCTGTATTTTCATTCTTTTATTATATAATTAGAACCATTCTAAAATGGCCAGACAAGACTGAATGCTGGAAATCCATCATCTGTCTTGCCAAAAAGCACTCAAACAGTCTCTATATTAATGAAAATATTTTTGCTTGCTCAGTGCCCTTGAAGATACATTTGTATCTACCATATGGTAGAAAAGCTCAATTTATTTAAGATGAGTAGTAGTATATTCAAACATCGCTGACAGATTTGGCAAATTTCTAATTTAAAATATAACAATGCATTGGACAGCTCATTGATACATTGTGGCCAGATAACTGAGCTTTACTGGGCTCTTCTATTTCTTAGTCAGTTTCGTCTTGTCACAATTTAGCTGACAGTTCTCACTGTACATGTTAATGAATCAAAGTGAGATAATATCTAAACAAATCTTGGAATTCATTAATCTTTACATATTTCCCCTTATTTTTAGTGTAGCTGCATTTAATGTAAAGCTCTCAATCTCACGAACTGCTTTACCACTATTTCATGCTATTTTTCTCTATGTTATTTCTAAATAGTAATAGGAACTGTGAAGTAAAAACCTGAAACAGCAACACACCATAACAAACTGAAGGTAATTCTTCATTTTCAACTTCTTTAAAAAGATAATATAACTGATTAAAAACTTTAAAAAAACTATCAAAAATTCCTCTCAGCTTTTCATATTGCACTTTAGCAAAATCAAGCAGCTTTACAATATTATTGCAAACTCTATAGTCAATTCTTTAACTTTTAAAGTTAACATTACTAATATGTTGACATTCAGAAGAACAACTTGCCTAGATTAGTTTCTGCGTTCAGTGAATTTCTGCTTCCCAGTGCTACCTTTCCTAGACTTTCTCACATTCACAGAACATATTGCTAATTTACTTCAAATAAACAAGTAAAAGGTAATGATGGATTTGCAATATTAAAATATGCATCTTGAAGGACATCCACATTGAGAAAAGTGTTTGTGGTCTGCAGGGCTCCCCACAGGTCTGCAAATATGGTGGCAGGAGAGCACTAGTAATTAACACTGTTCTCTCTGCTCTAATGCCAAATTTCTAAGCCCTGCAGGTCAGAGGACATTACCCTGCATGTGGGGTTGGAGCTGCAGGATCTGTTGTGGGGTCCAATCCTACATGTGGGACAGGCCGGGGCAATGGGCAATATCTGCCATGGAATCTGATCTCACACAGCAGATGGGGCCTATGGACTGACCCTGAATCACTCATCCAGTCTGCAGGTCCAAAAATTTGGCCACCACTGGTCTAGAAGCATTTTTTTCCAATTTCCTTTGAATTTTTAGGGAATATCCAACTGCCTTTTATAAAGAGTTGGCCGGACATACTAGCACTCTCCCTTATTTAGTGAATGGGATATATAGAGGAACACACTGTTCAAAAAGTCCTGACATACTACTACGTTGCAATTTGAAAATTAAACTTTTAAAAAGCAGGACTGAGAAAACAGTATGTACAATATTACATAAGAAACAATCATAAAACAAATATTTTTGACAAGTAATTCCTGAAAACTTTGGTAATTTTGACATTAGCATTAATTCATACAGCATGAGTTAACATCCTAAGAATTCACAGAATGGATGTAGAAGGCCAATACACCCAAAATTAAATGAAGAACAGTTAACACTTACCACTTGGATAAGGAATTCTACTGGAAAACCACCTAGTGTTTCACTATCTGTGCCTGAAATTTTGTTTTTCCAAGATTGTCCTAATAATGGATCATTGTCCTATGCAAGAAAGAAAGTTACATTTAACAACTTGTTTCTAGAAATGCAGTTTTAGAAACCCCTATCTTGCCTGCTGTCCACATTAATTTAATTTCAACAATATGCTGAATTACTATTTTACTATTTCACATCATATCTTTTTGTTAAGAAGGGAGACATTTTCCAGGACACATTACTTACTGTAATAGGAGACTGGAGAGAAGGTGGGTAATGCAATCGGGGAGGGGTCATGAAGAATCGTGAAGGCCGTTGTTTTTGTCCAAAGGCAGCAATCGGCATGGTTTCATGAGGCTCATTGCTCTTTTAGATAGGATAAAAAGAAAACCAACTACTTCAGGGTTACTTTAAATGAAACTAAAAGTTTTATGTACCTTTTTGCACATTATAAACTCATGTATTTATATATCAAATTAAAATATATGTTAAATCATTGGTAGGCTAGCATTAACTAGTACCCAACTCCAGAAAAGTCAGGTTTGAAGAGACTCCCACTTCAAATGGATGGAGGAATATTAGAGACATTCTCTCCTACCTAACAGCAAAGGTCTTATTTAGCAAGGCATCAGGAAATTAAAAAAAAAGTTTACAAGAATGCTCTACTTCCCTTGTTGGAGTTGTGGAAGATCACAGTTCCTACAAGCAGGGATGGTCTGAACTGAAGTCAGAACAGAATCCATTTTTTATCATGATCTGTTATGCACTGTCAATAGTTGACATTATATGTTACAAAATAAAACAGGAACCTCTCTTTAATGATCATATGATAAAGATCAACTTGTTAGACAGAGAAACTGTCTAAGAGTGTAAGCTGGTATATAGATCTACTTGTCAGGTAAGATAAATTTAAACTCGAAATTATACCTCAGTCAAAGGCACTTTCTTCAGAATTGGCCTTACTATCAAGAAAGGCTTTGAAACAAGAGCAAAACTAATTTCAGCAAGTCATGAAAAGATGTAAAACATTCTCTAAATATCTCATAGAGCTCCTTGCTAGAGTCCCAAGAAGGAACTTCCCTTGCAGTCTTATCTGAATCCACATTTTCTTTCACAATGAACTTAGGGTTGAACATATATAGTTTCAGAAGGTGATCATTAGGGGTGTGCGAAACAGGCCATATTCAATTCAGATTTGGCCCAAATCGGGGACAGTGATTGTATTTGTTGATTTGGATCACTATGCCTGATTTGATTCAGCCAAATCTGAAGATTCGATGCTGATTCAGAGAATAAATGATTCGGCCATAGACACAGCTTTAAATGTTTTTTCTATATACATTGAGGTACCAGGCGCGGCTCATGAACACTGCTATGCTGGGGCAGATGGAGTGTCCCATGGGAATGTGGGGGGGGGCCCCCCCCACATGCTCAGCGGTGAACCCAGAAGTGGACCAGTAATACTTCTGGTCCACTTCCAGGTCTGCCAGGGTATCCCCCCAGACTCAGGAGGTATCAGTCGCCAAGCCGGGGGGGTGCGGGGTGCCCCCAGTGTGCTCCTGGAGAAGTGCTTTTGGTCCACTTCTGGGTCTGCTGCTGAGCGTGCTGGGGAGCCCCCCGTGCTCCTGTGGGACGCTCCTTCTGCCCCAGCATGGCAGCATTCATGAGATGCCTGGTACCTTGAGGTATATAGAAAAAACATTTAAAGCTGTGTCCATGTCTGAATCTCTGCATCTTTCTGAATCGATTCAGAGGATTCTGATTTGATTTGGAGAGATTAAAAGGTCTCTTGATTTGATTTGGAGATTTGGCAACCGAATTGGGCGGAATCTCCGCCAAAACAAATCAGGGACTGAAGTTTCGCAAAACCCGAGTGATCATCTGCTTTGCTGGGCATATAGCCACTGAATGCTCAGTGCAGAACTACATTGCCTGGTCTTACAGGGCTTGAAGACTGTAAGAAGTGAACTGGTATGGCCATATGCATCCCAAGACCTAATAATTTATTACAATGGCACAGGAGGAAGTTTTTCCTTTAAACTCTTGGACTTTCATGCAGGGAAAAGTCAGTACCTCTTCACTTTACTGCACTGTAGGGACTGTGCTGTTCTGTGTGGGAACAGAAAACTAAGACAAGAAAAAAGGGGCCCAGAAACTACATGGCCAAATTTGCCATCAGATTGGCCATGTAATTCTCAACAAAAACATTCAAAAGGCATATCTTCATTTACAAAAGGATATTTAATATTCATCTCCCAGGAATGTGTTCATTCCCAGCCCCCACTTTTCTGCTTTAATTAAAAATATAAGCAACAACATGTTTCTGGAAAAAATATTTTGCATTCCTAGTGCCAACACAAATAGGTGAATAATACTTACAAGGACTTCATAATCTGGGACTGTATGCGTTCCAAGCCCTGTTCTGTCAAAAGTTACTCTATACGTAGCATTTAGAGTGTCCACAGCATCTATCTGTCCAGTGAACAGTCCATCGTGGACGCCACGCAACCGTGCTAAAAAAGAGGAAACAAATATAGTATTTCTTTGAAGAAAATACATTTTTAGTAGTATTTTGCACTGGCAATAGACCACCTCTCTAGTAAGAACAACTTACAGCCCAGTCTATATAAAAACAAATTAATAAGAAACACTATGCATCCATAAAAGTGTCCTATATTATAACAGAACCATCATCAAGGTCTAGTCCTCATTTATCTTTCCAAGGCAGAAATCTTTCCAAAACACAAACCTCATTGTCACAAGAATTATTTTTAAAAGAAATTCTGCCTTCAATGAATCAGGTTTGATAGGTAAACTGAATTTCTGCAGGTCCTGAAACACCAAATCTGCACCACTTTGACCAACTCAAGTGATGACAATGAATTCAGTGAGAGTTAACAGGAAGGAAAACCAGTTCAGAGTTGGAGTTCCAGGAGAGCAAGTTAGAGCTCTGAACAGTGGCATCCGTAGGCACATCCATTTCAAGAGAAATCATTATTTAGACAATGACAAATATCGTTGGCTTGACTGGGAAAGAGAGTGGAGTGACAAGCCTAAATCATTAAGTAAGAGAGAGCTGTCCAAATTCTGAGCAGCCAGGGGCCACCCAGGCCCACGAGGCACCCCCACCACATGGGCAGTGCAGGCTGTGTGGGCAGCATGTGGGTCCTTTCCCACTGTGTTGGAAGTATGACCTCCCCTTGCTCCCCCAACCTATGCAGGCTGTAGGTTCTCTGGGCCCTTCTAGGGCAAAATTGCCCCATGCCTAGGAGTGGGAGCAGGAAGCAGAGGCTGGAAGAGGAAGGGGAAGCCCAGAGGCTCGGACTGAGGCAGTAGCAGTAGTGGTAGGAGGAAAAGCTGCTAGGTTCCAGTCAGCAGGCCAGGTGTTAGCTTCTTGCAGCCCTTCAATGAGCTGTGAAATGAAACATGTCTGAATCACAGACAGCAATGTCTTCTCATTTTTTTACAGAAGCATGACTTTTTAATTCAGAATGAATGCAACAATTTCAGCAACACTGATTCTTCACTCATATGTAGGTTTCTCAATAAAGCAATGTTATTTTAAAAAAAAATTCTGTTCCTTAATATTTAATTACTTTTGCAATATCAAGTGCTCACCTGCTTTGGAACAGATATTTTAACATTTACAAAGAACTGTAGTTTAAGCTTAAAACTTAGAGCCAGATCCTACTCTACTCTGATCTATTTCAGCCTGCTCAATTCTGTGAAAAAATATTAGTAAAACAGTGGAAGGGTTCTTTTCCTCCTCCCTTGCTCTTTTTTTTTTTTTACTTAATTTTGAGGCCAAGGTCCCAGCATATTACAAAAATAGATACATTATTGGATTCTTTGGAACTTGAACATGGTGGAATAGGATCACACTTAGGTGCCTAATAGGCAGAGTCAAGGATTTCTTAGGATGACCGATATCTTTTACTGGGCCAACTGTGTAGTTGGGGTAAAGTCAGCTTTTACATGCTTGCCTATCATTTATAGTAAGAGGTGGAATAACATATGCCCCCTAAATTTTAAAATAACAACCAAATGGAAGATTTAGATTAGGAATTAAAGAAATGTAAACAGCTTCCTCTTCAACCTTTGAATATTTCTAATTTTTTAAAGCAGATTTCTTACAACTAAAATTGCAGTAATAAAGCTATCTTGTTTGAGGGTAGTATTTGGAAATGCTACTTCTTTATGAACAGTAATTAAATTTGAACATTTTTACTGGAAATTAACTCTGTGTTTTAAAATTGCTTTATTTTGTAAAATTTACTGATACTGAATTCCCCCAAACATTTAACTTTTTAAAATCTATTTGTAGTGTGCTATGTTTACTGATAAATTAAAAAAACCTATGTTTTAAAAAGTACCTGTAACTTTTGTTCCTATAACAAGTGGTAACGGAATTTCTTCTGGAAGATCTTTGAACTGTGAGATATCTGCAACTTTCCGCTGTTGTAAAAGTCGAATTTTCTGCCGTTTCTGTTTTAGTGCTGACCTCTCCTCCTCAAAGAAGGCAGAAGAACATCTACAATATGATCAGGTAAAATGACTGTGAAACTCAGCACTGAAAATCCACATACATGGATCTCACATGCATATGAAAAGTGTGTTGTGTAGATCATCAAATAGACATCATCTAAACCATCAGTTCTCAACCTTTTTAAACTCCAGGAACCCCTTGTTAGATGCTAGGCACCCCTCAGAAAATGCCAGGTTATAGCTTTCACTCTTTTCTTGACTACAGAAGATAACAGAGCAATTACTGCAGCAAATCAGAATGTTTTTGATGCAACGGCTTTCTGTTTGAAATCTCTGGGTTTATTTTGCCAATTGTGTAGCTGTTTGCCCACCTAATAACCATGCTGAGAAACACTCCTAAAAAGGATCTCATGGTACTCCAGCGGGCTGTGGCACCCATCTCAAGATTCACTGGTCTAGATCTTAATAATACAGGGATAAGATAAAAAGAATTACCGAAACTTTAGGCACAATGTTTTCAGCATAGATATCTCTTTAGGGATGAGGTGCCTCAAGGCATAAGCTTTCATAAGCAACAGGTTACTTCATCATCAGATACTATGAATTAGTCTATATAATACCACTCTGCTACACTTTCTGCTGGACTTCAGACTAACATGGCTAACCAACTCTCTAGTAAGAACTATTGGTAAATTGGTTCTGTTGTCTTTTTGCATTAAAAACTGTTAAAATCCTGCATTGTTATGGCACCACAGTTGATAACAATAGTGGGAGTGACAGGGTAATGAGGGCATGTAGCATTTTAATCCAAGTTGCCTTCTGCTGTAACTTGTCATACTAATAGCAACTTTTCTACCTTACTCTATGACAAAGACTGAGAAAGCTGAAACACTTTTGCAATCCTTAACAAATTATACTTATAAAAAACTAACAAGCATTGATTTTCTAAACTTGTGGACTAGTGAAGCTAATTCCAGAGCTCAAAAGGGGTATCATATAATATACTTAGATGATTATCACCTAGTAGATATTTTCTGAAAACTGTAGAACATATATTAATTTAATAACTTACTATTCCTCATGAAAAATTGAAAGATGAAATAGCCTTCATAGAACTAACTATCCAATTTAACTCGATAATATGATTTACAAAATATATTCAATACTTGAGTTTTAGTATTTATATTTTTCATTATTTTGTTCAGTCTTTTTCACATGCAATATAATTTATCCATCCTTTCTCTTGGATCCCCTGGAGTATATAGGCTCCATTATTAAAACCAAAATTAAAATTATATACATACATATATATAC
>NW_017729022.1:174299020-174332349 GCF_001723915.1 Gavialis gangeticus
CACACACACACACACACACACACACACACATATGTATATAACATTATATATACACCTATACCTACCTATCTATATGTAAAAATAAATAAATAAATAAATATAATTTATTTATAAATAAAAATCTTAAGCCACCAGCTAAGGATACATTCTTTCTGACCCATCCCATAGTCCCTCAAAACTCAGGCAGGGCAAAGCAGATTTTTTTCCACACCATGTGACATTGTAGCATTAGAGATAAGGGGTCCTAGTAACTGTGCAATGACTGGCAACCTCTGTGGCTGCAGGTTGGACAGCACTATATATTCAATTAAGTAACTGAGAGGGGAAAAAAGTGCCAGTTCCTATAAACCTTTCATACATGCACACATAAAGGCTAGCTGCCCTCTTTCTATTATTATTATTCATTATCACCTGCCTCAAAATTGTGCAACTGCATTTTAGTATGTTCAGTCCAGAAACAGTTAACAACTTCAATTCACACCACAATAATTCTTCAGAATTTAAAAAATGAAAATATTTTCACCTTCGTGGTTTTCCCATTAATCGTCTGATTTTCCCCCATTCAACTCTTGTTAATTTTCGGGTTTTCAAATTTGGGAAAGACTCTTTCAGGCATACGCAGAAATCATTATCTCCTTCAAATAATGGCCTGTTAAAATGCAATTGGTACTCTGTTAATTGTAAATTTTAGCCATCAGATGTTAAACTTCAGTCCCCATGACAAGAAATCTGAACAGATACACTGCAAATGTTAAAGTGTACATTTAGTCATTTTTATGCAAGAGACACCACTGCACTGAAATTAAGTCAGCTGGGTGTGGGGAGAGAGAGTATAAAATAGTTAGGTCCTCTCACCAATATCTGGGTTTTTACATTTCATTCCATTTTTTTAATTTACATTTTCTCTCCTCCCTTGATGCTTTGTGGAAAAACTGACAACTGTTCCTACACTGTGTTATGTTGGACAACTACTCTTGTGCAGAGCCCTACTGAAGTCAGTGAGGCTCAGTGCAGACACAGCAGTCCACCCAAGCAAATAATTATGAATCAGTGAGATCCTGGGAGGCAAGGTGCTACCCCAAAACAACAGTGAAAGAGCTATATACCAAGTGCAGCTGAAAGCACAGAAGTGTAATGGTTAATTCTTAAATTCACCAGTTCAAAATTAGAGACAAGGTTTGAAAAAAATGATGTAAAATACAATCCCCCCAACCCCCCCTCTCAAAAAAAAACAACAACACACTTCCAAACACTATTTGCCCTAACAATGATGCTGGGAGAACAAGTGTTGAAATCTTGTAAAAAGGGGGCAAAACCACCTGAAACAAAGACCTTAGAAACAGACTGAAAGGCAGGTTAGGAGAACCAAAAGAATTGTGGGGAACCAGCAAAGAGCTGGAGGGAATCTTGCTAGTTTTCGTTCTTAACTTCAACAAGACGTGGTAGCACAGCTCTAGCAGGAAGTTTCTTCATCAATTAAAATCAAGAGGGAGATCACTGGAATGCTAAGAAGCCAGCATTCATGACTGTTATGGAGGTAGTATCTAAGGGAAATGTGAGGGCATGCATTTCTTGTTCTACTTTGCTACCACCAATCTCAAACATCAAGAAATTCCCTAAGAGTACTCTCACTCTTATACTAGGAGCTAAAACACAATGAAGATTTTGCATCTTCCCCATTTGGTGTAGGCCAAGTCAGCAACATATGGACTGCAGGCAGAAGCTAGCTTTGCTTGTGCCTGTTTTGGGGCCAGGCAGATTCCAGCATGCTCGGCAGCAAAGCTGGAAGTGGACTGGAAGTACTTCTGGGTCTGCTGCTGAGTGCACTGGGGAGCCCCCCGTGCTTCTGTAGGGCACTCCATGAGCCCCAGCATCACAGCATTCAAGAGCCCCTGCTACCTAGAGGTATGTAGAAAAAACATTTAAAGCTGTCTCTATGTCTGAATCTCCGAATCGATTCGGAGAGATTAAAGGGTCCTCTGATTCAATTCAGATTCGGAGATTCGGCCAGTGAATTGGGTTGAATCGAATTAGGGACCGAAGCTTTGCAGAGCCCTAGTGGGGAGCTGTGCTAGGACAGGGCAGGGCAGGGCAGGGTAATGCAAGGGAGAGATGGGAGAAACAACAGCAGCAAAGGTGCAGTTTGCACATGCCAGATGCAACTCCCCAAAGGTTGGCAGCTGAGCTGGCACCACAGCCAAGAAGCCAGGGGCTGGGAGAAGTGGCAGCAATGCTGGCACAGCTCCCAGCTGCCTGCCTGCAGTGTGGGCACAGGGAAACCCCCCTGCCACTTACAGGCAGCCAAAGCTCCCCGGCCTACGTTGGACCAGAGTTGGGCTGTTACACCCCTCAGGTTTAAAAGGTTGCTGGCTCCTGATATAGGCTACTTGAAGGAAGCTCTCAACACAAATTAAAACATGCCATAGAATACTAAATGAGCTCTCAAGCTGGGTACTAGTCACAATCCTTGGAACTGCAAAAGTATTTTTTTCTTTTTTATTTAAAAGAAAATCTCAGTGTCAAGAGCGAAAGTTCAGATGCCTTACTATAATGTCAGGATGAAATTAGGAAGGCCAAAGCACAACTGGAGTTGCAGCTAGCATGTGAAGGGTAACAAGAAGGGTTTCTACAAGTATATCAGCAGCAATAGGAAGATCAGGGAAAGTGTGGGTCCCTTACTGAATGGGGGAGGCAACCTAGTGACAAATGATGCAGAAAAGCCTTTTTTTTCCTGTCAGCACAGGCAAGGTCAGCTCCCAGACTACTGCACGTGGGATCAGTTTGGGGAGAAGGTGAGAAGCCAACAGTGGTGAAAGAATAGGTTTGGGGCCATTTAAAAGAACTGGACATATACAAGTCCACAATGCACTCAAGGGCACTGAGGGAGTTGGCCAATGTGATTGCAGAGTCAATGCCCATTATCTTTGAAAACTTGTGGCAGTTGGGAGAGGTCCTGGAAAACTGGAAAAGGGCAAATATAGTGCCCAGCTTTAAGAAAGTGAAGAAGGAGGATCCAGTGAAGTACAGAACAGTCAGCCTCACCTCAGTCCCTGGAAAAAAATCATGGAGCAAGTCCTCAAGGAATCTATTTCTAAGCACTTGGAGAAGAAGAGGGTGAATAGGAACACTCAGCATGGATTCACTAGGGGCAAATCATGCCTTACCAACTTGATTGCCTTCTGTGATGAGATGACTGGCTCTGTGGATCTGGGAAGAACAGTGGACATGACATACCTTGACTTTAGCAAGGCTTTTGATACAGTCTCCCACAACATTCTTGCAAGCAAGGTAAGGAAATATGGGTTGGATGGATGGTGGATAGAAAACTGGCTGGATCATCAAGCTCAAAGGGTAGTAATCAATGGCTCAAAGTGTTTAGCTGGCAGCTGGTAACAAGTGGAGTGCCCCAGGGATTGGTTCTGGGGCCAGTTTTGTTCAATATCTTCATCAACAATGTGGAAGAAGGGATGGAGTGCACCCTCAGCAAGTTTGCAGATGACATCAAGCTACGGGGAGTAGATGCACTGGAGGGTAGGGCTAGGATTGACAGAGACCTAGACAAATTGGAGAACTGGTCATGAGATTCAATAAGGAGATGTGCAAAGTCCTGCACTTAGGACAGAACAATCCCATGCACTGTACAGGTTGGGGACCAACTAGCTGAGCAGCAGTTCTGCAGAAAATGACCTAGGGATTACAGTGGATAATAAACTGAATATGAGCCAACAGTGTGCTCTTGTTGCAAAGAAGGCTAACAGCATACTGGGCTGCATAGTAGGAGTATTATCAAGACAGATCAGGGAAGTGATTCTTCCCCTCTGTTCAACACTTGTGAGACCACACCTGGTGTACTGTGTCCAGTTTTGCCCCCCCCCCCCCCCACTACAGAAAGGATGTGGACAAATTGGAGACAGTCCAGTTGAGGGCAACAAAGATGGTTAGGGAGCTAGGTCACATGACTTCTGAGGAGAGGCCGAGGGAATGCAGCTTATTTAATTTGGAGAAGAGAAGATTGAGAGGGGATTTAACTGCAGCCATCAACTACCTGAATGGTGGTTCCAAAGAAGATGGAGCTAGACCGCTCCCAGTGGTGGCATATGACTGAACAAGGAGCAATAGTCTCAAGTTGTAGCAAAAGAAGTTTTGGTTAGATATTAGGAAAAACTCTCACCAGGAGCGTAGTAAAGCACTGGAATAAGCTACCCAGGGAGGTTGTGGACTCTCTAACCTTGACAGTTTTTAAGACCTGGCTAGGCAAAGCCTTGAATGGGATGAGATAGTTGGAGATGGTCCTGTTTTGAGCAGGGGGTTGGACTAGATGACCTCCTGAGGTCTCTTCCAACCCTATATGATTCTATGAATTTACAGTTCAATTCCAGTGTGACAAATTCATAATATATGATGAAATAATACATACTTATCTATATTTGAATAGAACCATTCATATATGCACCATTTGTGTGCTTTGGGAAGTTTGAGTAGGTTACGTAACCGCAAACCAATCTTCTGTGATGCTTTCTTGTCTGGTGTTGGCACTGTTGCAGTAAACTTCTACACAAAAAAACAAGAGTGGTTACTAGTGATTTAATTTCCCAGGTGAAAATGAAGCACTTACAATAGCAAATATACAAAATGGGACAATGCACCAGATAGAGTGGAGCCGTTCTAGAATTCTTCAACAAGACAAGCAAAGTTCATTTCTTTGGTTAAAAGTAAGTACAATAGAACCTGCAACATTTTAATTCAAATATTTTGTTCAATATTTTAAATTCTTTAATCCAAAGGTAATATCAATATAAAATGCTAGGGATTACAGCCAGCAATAAAAGAACTGATGCCACAAACTAACAGAGATAGTATCACCCACTACTAGCTGGTCAGGCTCTCTACCCTAGGTTTTTTTGGACATATGGATACTGCTAGTTAAGGTCCGGCAGTGGTAGTGGCATTAATGTACATAAAGCTCCAGGTGATCTCCAACATATGAAGGAATATTTAATTCATCTTGTGCCCAACAAGTCCACATGAAATGGTGACTAAAATGCAGGCACCTTTTCTGAAGTACTGTTTCCAGTTTTTATTCTTTAACTTGAACTGTATATGAAATTTTAGGAACATTAGTGTGATAAAGATGAGGCCTTGGAAAAAGTGTCTGAACATGGTTTTTTGGTAGCTGATAACCATACTAGGTATGTACATGTAACCTTCTGCAGGTTTTAACTGTGTTTGAAAACAATTTCACCAGCCATGCTATGGGTATGACCTAAAATACAAGAACAATTTTCAAACATGATTGAAGCAAAATCACGTGGTAATGTTTGTGAAACAGTGGTTGCCTTAGTGGACAGATATAGAAGCTAACTTACTCCTAAATTTGAACACAGTAGAGTATTACTTCATATTTTTCCCTGACAGACCCAAGGGTATTAACAGAGTAGAAAGATACCAGACCTTGCCTGGAATACTGTGTAATAAGACTAGCCACCTGCATTCAAGAAAAATTAATTCAAACTGGAGCAGGTATAGGGAACAAAAAGGGGACCAAAAGAAGTTGGTTGATATAGGCCCCAGCAGAACAAAGGCTGACAGGAGATAGCGCTGCTTTCAACAAATATAGCCAGGGTTAAATACTAAGGAAGGAGAAAAGCATTTTAAGCTCAAGGATAATGTTTTCATAAAAACAAATGGTTATAAACTAGCCATGAATAAATTTAAGCAAGAACTTAGAAAGTTTCTAATTATCAAATTCATGTTGTTCTGAAACATATTTGTTACAGGAGTTAGGGAGCCACTACTTTACAATGGAGCTCAATTAAATCATGAATGTGATTAGGTGATGTGGTTGCCTGCAGTAGTAGGATACAAGAGCCCCTTTCAGCCCTACTGTCCTATTTTTCTACTTTTGGGAATCAACATGAACACTCTCAACATCACACAGGAACCCAGTTGTGGAAAAGAAAGGATATACAATTTATGCACCCCAAAATGCATAAATTGACTATGTAAACAGAGAGCAAATAAAATCTGATTTTCAATCAATATAACTAGATTTACCTCCCTTTCTGATAAATGTCTTCATATAGGCATACATACCTGAGTAACCACTGCAACCTTTTGATTTCTTTTGGGTGACCTTGTATTTAATTGTCTGTCGTCTTCTTCACAAAACAGACGACTCCGCTTTGAATTTCTGGAGGGCTGTATGCATCAAAATAAAGAAACAAATGAAAAAACTCATTTCTTGCTGTCATGCACAATCTGCTAATGTGCATAATAGCTATTGTGCTTTGCTGCCTATGCTTTTGGATGAATGATACATAATTATTTCTATGAAGCACTGTCTAATAGCACAGCTATGATAAGGGGATCCATTAGTTTCACCTTTTGAAAGCAAATTGCCAGGGCTTAAAGAGAAAAGTGCCTTCAAGCAATGCATTTCTTCTGATACAGCCTGAATAAAAAAACTGCGTTGGATAAGCTCCTGCCAAAAGGAGTTTTTTAATTTATTACTAAACAACTGGTATACATAATGCACATTGTTTAATACATAATGACACAAAAATATGGATTACGACAATAAACTTTATAGTGTTGCTTCCAGAATCACTATGCACCAAACAATGTATTTAAAAAAAAATTAAAACCTCTATCTTGAAAACTTCCTTTATACCACAAAATGCTAAAAATGGAATCATGATAAACAATGTTTAAATATTATAAAGCTCTATAACAAGGAAGGAAGGAATTTAAGATTTAAATTTGTTCAATACTAACTGTAAATCATGACAGATCCAATACAAAAATAGTAAAGGTTAAGAAAACTGGAAATTGAATTTGTAAATGTGTGGCATGTTGTTTTCAAAACATTTTTTTTGTTATTTCTTTTTAATATGCCAAAGAAAATGGTCTTCACTAAAAATAAAGGATAGGGCTATAACAGGTTCTTGCACATGATTTCTGAGCTCCCCTTCTTCCTACACTCATCTTGTGCCCCAACCCACAAGCCAGCTTAACATAAGACTGCACCCTGCTAGCAATTCCTGTGGTGCAAGCTAAGGGTGGATCCAGGGGTGGGGGGGTTGGCAGTGCTTTCCAACCGCCCTTTGGCTGTCATACAAGCAGAATGAGCTCTAACATAACCATCTGGTCAATCTGAACTCCAGGTGTAACCAGAGTGCTGTTTGCCTCCCCCTCCTCCTGAATTCAGCAGCAAAGGAAAAGAGGGGATGATCAATGGTGGTGCTCACTCCCTGGACTTTGACGCAGTGTGAAAATGGTGTTTCTGGCTCCCAATGATCAACTAGTGAATTTGAAAATCTCATGCATGCAGAGCTCTATCAGGAGCCCACTCTAAAAAGGCAGTGATCTCAGAACTCATTATACATGCATATCAGAGCCAAAGTGGGGGAGGGAGCAGTGCACCCCATGCTAGCCCCGTTCTTGGGTCCACTGTTGGTGCATGCCAGTTTAAAAGGGGTTGGGAAGAGGCAAAACTAAATGCAGACCTCACTTTTAGCAGTTTCTCTATTAAGAACAGTGGAGTTACTCCTAATTTACATGAATCCACACGTGTGATTAATTTGAAGCAATAAATTTTGGTGCATATAATGCCAGAGTTTATTGCTGCCAGGCACCACGTTTGAACGCTTGCCTGGTACCCCAGCACACTGAGCCAGGGTCAGAGCAGCCCCGTGTGGCAGGGGGCCCAGGATGTCAGGCTGCCAGACCACGGCTGCTCTGACCTGGCTCAACATACTGCAGAAGGGCTGGCTGGGGCACGAAGGTGCTCCAGTACAGCCAGCTGGCAGCCCCTACACTGAAGTGCCTTCGTGCTCCAACCAGCTGGGGTAGCATCTACATGTGCGCTGCTGCAGAGTAAAAAACTCAGTAGCAGGACAGTACTTGTATTTTTGTAAATACAAATACTATCCTCCTGCAGAGTTTATTAGCTTACTTCAGCCTAATAGCCCTGTATGTGTAGATGCCAAGACATTTACTGAGTAGCTAATTAGTCTACTCCACAGTAAATGTCTCGCGTAGACATGCCCTGACAGATCCAGATCAGACTCAAAGTGTGGGAGAAAGCCAGGAAACTACAGGACACCCATGCCAAGTCCAAACTGTTGATGATAAAGTAGCAAATGATTGAGAACTACCTTGAAACAGGTTAGTGATTTAATTCTACTAGTTATATGCATGATATGCTTTCCTGTCACTGATTTGTACAGAATATTTTCCTTATGTAGCTACTCATTTAGAGGGCATTCACAAACTATGAAATAACACTTGATTTACAGATGACTTTAAGGTATTATGCAAGAAACGGGCTGTTTTGGCTTGACAGTATAGTTGGGAGAGATGTCACACAAGGTCCTCAAGTCTGGAAAAACAGCAGGTACAGCTTAAGTTAAATATCAGATAAAACAATGGGACTTGTGTTTAATTCTATATGTAAAATAAAAAAGGCTTTTAAAGGAGTGGAGGAGGACTGTAAACTAGGAACAGAGCAGAGGGAAGACTTCAGAAGTACCTGCTTCCATCCCAGAAGGGCACTTCGTATAAAAAGTCTAACATCTCTCCCAACTATACAGTTGGTCCAATGAAAGGTATCACTAAACAAAAATCCTTGCTTCTCACATATTTCTTGGACCATCACTGCTACAACTCTCCAACCCTACTTTAGAGAATGACTACATTAACAATAAACTTAATTGACATCACTTCTTAGAAATCAGTATTTGCTTCTTACCATTTCCACAGTAGAGCCAGCATTCTTGCCTTTCCAAATAGGGGTTTTCTGTAGGGAACTGTACTTTTCATTCCATGTGCTGGATAAGCTTCCTTCTGTTGAACAGACATATATCATTAATACATTTTTAATCTAACTACTGTCAAAAGTGTTAGCAAGGTACCTTTAAACTCCACTTTAAAAGTATTTTTCTTTGCTGTTTTTAACACTTTCTTAAAGGCTACTTGCAAATGGATTTAAAATTCTACCATCTATCGCAAATTTTTCCAAATGCCCTATAAACCAGGCCAAATGAATTATGCTGCACATTAACGTCTAAAAACTCTTGTTTTCTCCTCCTGAAGTGTTTAGATCTCTTGAAATCCATGTCTGCCATTAAATGTCACATCGGAATAGGAGCTACCTAGGCAGCTATCACAGCTTGCACAGAACCACATGGATATGTAAAGCCAGTTTATGTTTATATTTTTTAAGTAATCTTTTTTTAAAAGTTCACCGTGCAACTTACAAGAGTTCTTCTTTAAAAATATTTCTGTAATTCAGGACAAAAGGTTATAATAAAACATGCAAAATTATTCATCTACCTTCCTCCTCTGGGGGTGGAAAGGGACCATTTTAACAGCATACAACAGCACTACAAAACTGTATATAGAACATTATCAAAAACAATTATGAAAGATAGCAAATTATGGTAGATATCCAAGTTAGGAGAACACAACTGTCCAAGATGGAATACAGAATGAGACATCTATGTCAATGCTCTATTCCTTAAGTCCTGGCAAACAGACCCCTCATTGCTGCATTTGTTCAACATCACCTGCATAACTGCCATAGACACTTTCTGAATCACCATCATCAGTGGTTATCACTACCAGCAGCCATATAAAACAAACAAAAGAAAACACTTTGAAAACTGAAGTTTAAATTTTGTCTGAAAGTAAGTAAAGATGGATAAAAATGGGTGTCAAGGATAGTGAATTCCATAACTTAGGGGTTTTCATACTGTTGTAGAGGACTTTTGACTGGCCTAATTCTAAATACTTAGGGCACTGGCATCTGAACAATATTTTGTAAGGCAAAAGGTGGGCAAAAATATATTGTTTACCAGTTGCTACAGGGTAACTAGTCAGAAGCACACTCTTATTCCACAGTAACTTAGAGTGACCCAGGGTAGCTTAGTCCTCAATAAGTGCTCTAGCATTCTTCTACTATGGTTAAGAGTGTACATATGAAAAACTACCAAGGAGCATCTGATATGCAATAAATCCCTTCTCCCTTTTACTTTGTGGGAACTTGTTCACATGGTCACCCCCTAACATGAAACTACTCCAAGTGCACAAAGCTGAGCAGGTGCATATATCCTTCCAAGATTAGATACAATGATGGAACTCCTAAGAAATGGATATAATCAGAGCCCACACACAAGGCTCAGCCTTGTGGTACTGAATATAGCCATGGCCTAGTATTAGGGGCTTTTCTTAGAGGCAAAGATTTGCTTGGGTGATATCTGTTATTGGATCAATTGCATGGTCTTTCATTAAACACTGCTAAAGATAATGACATTTGAAAAAAAAAAATTGGAGATTTCCAATTTTGTTATTTACCACTTGAAAAGTGAAAAAAAAAAACTTACCTTGTAGGTCTGTTTTTACCATCTTGAAGGATTCGCACTTCTGGGTCTCAACTCTGTAGCATAAAAAAGTTGGAACTTGTCAAGCTCGTAAGGTTTTTTGGCCCAGTAAGAGAACCAGTAACAGGCAGGAGCATGAGCCAGCCCCTTCTGCCACCCTCCACACACTGGTGACCGTGAATCATAATGGATGAAGGGGAGATTGATTCTGATTCATGCTCCTATCAGCTACCACTGTTTGTAGGGGCCAAAAATATTTTTTTAAAAGAAAAAATGTCTTCAAAATTTTGGGAGTTCCATCTCTTCCATGACAGGGAGCTGAGATCCTGGAGTGATAATCCTGCATGGATGGTATCTTTACAAAAATATTTCTCTCTTGTGTGTTCATTTTTGCACTATTTTCAGGCTTATGCAAAGGCATCAATGATGGTAGTTTAATAGTTTTTGGAATTAATTTTTGCAGTGATTAACAAAACTGTAGGTCTCATATAATGAGTGATGAAGGTACTGTTTTATCACTTTGCTAAAGAGCAGATAGGATTTTTTTTTTGGTAAAGCGATATATAGGATATAAAGAATCCAAAGAACACTTTACACCATTTCAAGACAGAAAAAATACTTGGCTTTTAACTAACTGACACTCTGCCTTTAAATTAGCCTCTGCCAGAAGACATTTGACTAGAGAATTAATATTTTTCTATCAAATATTCCAGCACACATCCAGAGTGCACTTTCGGATATATCCATGTGAAATTAATATGTTTAGGCATTCCATTTGCTAACAGCCTAGCATGCAAAAGATGCTGCTTGCATCTACTCTGGGAATAAGGCAGTATTAGCAAGATTATTTTCAAAATGGTGTTTAGAAGAGGTCAACCTACAAACATAATTTGTTTAGTATTACTACTTAAAATAATTTTCTAGAACAATTTTTTCTAAAATGAACACATGCATTCTACCGTAAGTCAGAGGGAACTAAATTGCCCAAACAAAATATGGGCTACTTAAAGCTAGTTCAATAAATAGGTTGTTTTTTCTCTCCACCGTAAATGGGGGCCTTCTAATACATAACAAAATGTCTGATGCCAGGCAACGTACAATTTTGATGCAGAATTCACAAAAAATATCATTCTGCAACGGAACAGTGCAGTTAATAAACAGCTATGTTGAGTTAGTCCACTAGTTCTTGGTGGAAAACACAGCAAGGTTACAAGTTTCCTTCACAATATATAAATTTCATTTTAAGTAAAGATCCAACTAAGAACTCTTCTCTTACCGTACCCAAAGAGAAGGAAAAAATGCCTTAATTTTCTTATCCAACCTGAGGCCTATGCAGTACATAAAGAGAAATCATGTGTTCCCAGAAAGTAACTGCTAAAGGGTTTCACTCTCAAAAGCAGTATCCAAAAATGTTGCAATATATCTGGGATTTGAGTAAGGAGGACGAGACTACTAAATCTACAGATATCTAAAATAAAACAATTAGCTTATGTATTATAAAACCTATTGTCATTATTTGCCTTGGGCAAAACTTTCTGAAACCAGGACCTCTTATTATGTTAGTCTGTTTATCCATCTTGTTTATTTCACACCTAAATAAATAATTGCATTTCTTACCTTTCAAGCTCACGAGTGCTTTTGCTGATGAGCCTGCAATACATTGAAAAAGAGTCCATAAAAATCAAAGTATTTTTTCAAAGTGCGTTTCCAACTAGTATAAAATCTACATATCAGTTACATAATGCCCTGCTTGCAAAGGAAAAGGAATTATTTTTAGATTAACATTTTGATTATTGAGTCAGTGAACAAGTATGCCCTCAACACCCATATGTTCAACAGATCTTAAAAAAAACACATTCAAAACTTTAATTATTCCCTTCCACAATTCTCTTTGGTGCAATCTTCTCCTCTCAGAGACCCAGAGATTCATATGTTAAAACCAAAAAGAGATTGTTAGATAATCTTATATGATCTCCTTGTATAATACAAGCCTCCAAATTTAATCAATTAACCCTGTACCAAGTCCCATAACATGTATAGAAACCCCTCTACAAGTACTTCCAAGGAGATCTCTAGGGTTTGGGGGCTAGCAGGGTGAAACAACTACTTTCCCCACCACAGTTGCATTTCTGTTTTAATCTATGGATTTTCTCAAAGAAATTCCAATGAGGGTTAATTGTTTGCAGTAGTATAATCTCTCATGGAGCCTTCTCAAAGACTGCTTCTGCACAGAGACAGGGGATTGGCTTGCTAGGTTGTCAGAGAAACTGACCTGGTAAAATTACAGAGTGGTGCAGCACAGAGGGGTAGATATTCCTACAGGATGATTCTCTTCTACAAAGATTTGGAGGTTTGTTTTCCTGTGGCAACCCTGTACATGTACACACTCCCACACATCTCTGATTCCCAGAAAATTTTGCAAAAGCAACAAAGGAGTTCTAGTTTGTTCCCACTGAATTGTATGTTCTGGTTCTGTGTCAGCTAATAATGCAAACAATACAATGCCTCTCAACTCCAAGTAGCATATCCAGTGATGACAACAAAAACTAAATTTACTGTATCATTTTTTCCCAGAATGTTTGCTACCATCTTATTACCACTCATTTCCTTATCCTAAAATAACTAAATAAAAACCTTATTACATCTACAGAATTAAAATTATAGGGTCAGATTCTCCTCTGTGTTGACATCCCATTGTTACAGAAGAATGGGGGGTGCATCATGGACCTTGATACAGCTCATGGATGTGTTAGCTATCCCTGTCCCAACCTAACCCTGTAAGCTGCTCTGATTTAGAACAGCTGCTGTGTGGTCACTTAGAGACCACAAGTCTGCTATAAATTGGCAGAGCTGTGCTGCATCTTCCCTGTTCATAAGTGCTCCCCTCACCTTGATAAGTTGGGGGGCTAGATACAGCTAGCATAAGAGCCTGCTTCTTCAGCTTTACAACAGCTGAGACTTGTGCCTGTCTAGCACAAAGTGACCAAACTGGCCCTTTGTCTGGTCCATAATGAATAGCTTAATTATGTAAACCTGATAACTTGCTGGTGAATTAGATTCCAGGGACTCTATCAGGTATCTGAAGTATTTTATTTTGAACTTTTACAAAATCTAATATAAAACCAGAAACATTTTAATTTTAAAAGATTCCAATTATAATGGTTTATTTCAATGTCAACATTACCTTACAGTTTTACAATATAACCAGTTCAACAGAATCAAGCTTTTCTACCTGACTCTACATGAAGAAATTTAATGGTTTAAACTTCCTAGTGGACACTCTCATTATTGAATAAAAGTGCCTTTTTCATACTTTCATTCACAATGCTTTGGAAGCAACACAACCAAGCAACATAACCAAGGGCATTCTTATTCTGAAATAAAAGTATCCACACAGCTAATTATACCAGAATAATTATGCCAGCACATTTTCCTTGTTTGACTAAAGTAGTCTCTTCCCTAAATTAGAGCTGATTGAGTTACCTTCAGTGATCTAGTTAAGTGACTGCCAAAATTAAGCAAGCTTAGAGAACAAGAATTTTTCTTAATTTTTTCTATTTGGTTTAATTGCATTTGGCAGCACTTTGTATACAGGTCAGTTTCTCTGTTACTCATTTGCATAGGTTTTACAAATATACCAATGGAGTAAAAAGCACTTTAATACATATTAACGTGTTTGTAAGAAACAAAGTGACAAGAGAACTCACCACAAGTTTAGTAAATATAATTTCTTAAACTAAAATTGCAGAGTCTTTTCGTGTCTCAAAACCACTTTTTACCATTTTGCTACACATCCCTGGGCTCATTTATTGTACTTGGTGAGGTTTTTCATCGTACACATCTTCAACCAGAAGGCATTGCAAGAAGTGTTGCATAGTCTAAGCTCTGTGCTGCAGTCACAGGTGGTTGAACCAATGGTATGGCCTCACTTCTTCAGTAATGCTTTGGAGCATCCAACTTCAGTACGCAGGCAGCTGAGACGGCACAAATTTTGCCATGGTTCATTAAGTCCCTGGTGGTGAAGACTCGGCTTCTGGAATGTCCATTTTTTTTGCTGTCAGGTATTTTTTTCAGTCTTGAGTTCCATATCTGTAGTTGTCTCTCTTTGGGTATGGCACTGAGAAGCTGGGTACTGGTGAGGAAGCTCCTGCAGGACTTCAGATGCATGTGCTGCGGGATGGTCATACAATGGGTGTCTCACACCTTCAGTTTGCCTTGATTGTTCTATCCTTCTGGCCACTGCTCTTCTGATGCCAGGCGGCATGATGCCAGTCAGCAGGTACACACTGTTTAGGCTGGTAGGCTTCACAAATCCTGTGATGTATCAGCAGCTATCATACAGAATGGGGTTCAAGGTGCTTAGCATTTACAGATCTCTCCCATACATGGCATGCATGCTCAGCAAATGAGAAGCTGAGAGCCAGAGCAGTGGGTTAGGATGGCTGAGGTGCTAGCTCCCCATTTCAAATTGGTGAGCTTATATAAAATGTTGCTATGACTACTCACTTTTGCTTTTGTCTTCACATGTTCTTTGTACGAGAGGGTTCTATCAAAGACGACTCCAAGGTAAACTGGGTTTGGACAGTGGAATAGCGCAGTCCCAGACCACGTAATGTTGAGCTGGCGATTGGCCTCACGGTTTTTCAGATGGAAGGCACACACTTGTTTTCACTGGGTTGGCACACAATTGGTTTTCAATGTAGTATGAAGTTAGACCTATTAGTGCCTCAGGGATTTTTCAACATGGTTAAAGCCAGTGTTTTGGGCTGTTATGCACAAGTCCTCTGCATATATTACATGTTTTGTTTCCAAATCAATTGGCTGGTTATTTGTATAGATGTTAACAGCAGTGCAAGTATGCTTCCTTGGGGGAAACCATTAATCTGTCACCTCCATCTGCTTCTTCCCATTCAGTCGATAGAAAAACATCTCGTTTCAAGCAGGGTTTGTACTAGCTCTATAAGATGCAGATCTTCTGTCATTTCCAGGGTCTTGTGGAGGAGTTGGTGGTGGTTAACTGCATCGCAGGTGGCTGCTAGTTTGATGAACACAGATCCAGAGATCTGGCCTATTTCAAAACTATCCTCAATATGTTAAGTTAGATTGAGCAGTTGGCTCATTGTTGATTTCCCAGGGCAAGAGCTACCCTGTTCAGGGACTCGATGATTATCTACATATGGGGCAAGGCTGGTTCAATATCAGTCATTCATACAGTTTGTATGTGTGGCATAGCAGGGAGATGGAACTGAAACTCTTTGGGTTGGATGGTTCTATCCCTGGCTTTAGAAGTGTCACTACATGCGCATGTTGCCATATCTTTGGAACTTTTTGACTGGCTGTACATGCATTGTACAGGCAGAGGAGCCACTCTTGGGTCTAAATTGCTTCATTTGTTCAGTAAGTATGTCGTCAAGGCCAGCCACTTTCCTGGTCTTCAGTGAATTCAGATCAGTCATTAAGAAGGGGCTTGTTAAACCCAGGTCTTTAGGGTAATTGGAGGGTTAAAAGTGGATAGAATTCACACACTTAAATGGCAGATACAGACATAAACAGCCACTCTAAATGAACCACCTTATTTTATTTTTAAAATTAAAAGGGTTAAAGCAATATAAATGCATATGTGCTTGGTGTAATATTTGAAGAGTAAGTCAGATATTGCCCACTGACATCAACACTATACAATAAACAGACTGGAAGGAGTACAGAACAGCAATAACACATTATTCATGGATATTATAAGTCTGGATTTTAACTCCCCAGACTAAGGAAGATCATGAAGTTAACTATCTGGTCTGATCCCACTGACCAGGATGCACACTTTAGGGGTCTGAAGCAGGGACTCCTACACTTACAATACAATCCCCAAACTAGCTACTAAAATCAACAGGGCCAGACTTAAATCTGCTACAATACCAACCCAGTGACAAGGACAACAAAATCCCTCTTGTTGTAACCTACAGAGCCTTGGCCACATCAGTAATGACCTCCAACTCCTCCTGGCAAATGATGACCATCTCAAGGCAGCCTTCAGGGACAAACCTGTCCTGACTTACAGGCAGCATCAAATGATCTCTCTCCAGCAGCAGGCTGCCTAACTGCTATTCTCACTGAGGCACCAAAACTTGCAACAGACCCAGATGCCAGCTGTGTCCCCTCATCAACAAAGGTCAGATTGTTCCTAGACCAAACAACATGGATTACAATATCTGGGGTTCATTCATTTGCTCCTCTACAAACATCAGATATGCCATCACCTTCTGGCAGTACCCCTCTGCTGTCTATATTGGGCAGTCAGAGCAATCCGTACATGAAAGAATGAGTGGTTCCTGATCTGACATCAGTTCCAGAAAAGCACACAAACCTGTGGCAGAATACTAACTTCCCTGGACATCCTATCACTGACCTCAGAGTAGCTGTTCTTAAAAAATACAACTTTAGAAACTGACAAATTGCAGTCCAGAAACCACCCACTGACTGCATTGTGTTAAGTATGGGCTCAGCAGAGAACTGGATTCTTATCCCATTACCTGGATTGGCTTTTATAACCCCTCTCTCCTTCAATAGGTTAACTGCTTTGTTTATCCCCCTTGAGCTTTACCTCCCATTCACCTCTCTTAGGTGCTTCCTTTCCTCCCCCTTTCCCTATCCTTTGCATTTAAATGACCTTTTCCTTTCTATTTAGTACCCCAGATCTCTGCAAGTCCATTCATAGCATCTGATGAAGTACGCTGTGTAGTGACAGAAGTTATAACACGGAAACATTCCTTTACCCAGAAGACTATAGAAGATGGGAATTAGGAGATAGTCTCTCAGTTAGGTTATTCAATTATAGACAGACAGAAGGTCTTCAGAAGTTGCCTACTGCTCCACAGCAAAGTCCACTGTAGCAATTTCTTCTTATTCATAGTATGCCTGTATCTATTGAACAGTGATCACTACAGGCTGTAGCCTATGAAAGCTCATGCCTCTCTGAACAAGTTAATCAGTGCCACCCTGCCCTGCCTTCTAGAGTGATCCAATGGTTAATCAGAGCTGTCCAACTTCTAAGTGGCTGAAGACCCAGTGAGGGCTGCACCAAGACAAGCCATGCCCCCAGCAAAACCACATGCCATGCAGACTCCCTCCCCCACTGTACCACATGCTGTCCCACACCACTGCTACACCATGTGCCCAAGCAGCTCCCATCTTACCCTCAGCTCCCTGTGCCACACTGCACCACCTTGCCCCCTAGGGCTGTGGCAAGAAGTGGAAGCTGAAAGAGGAGTAAGCCCACAGACTCCAACTGCTGTTGCAGCCAGAGTGGAAATTGGGCAAGAGCTCAGGGGCCACAACTTAACTTCTCACAGAGTGCTTGCAGCCCATGGGCCACCAGTTGGACAGCCCTGTCTTAAATATTTTCTAGTTAAAAAAAAGTCTGTTACTTAAAACAGAAACCCCACATTACAGAACTGTATTAACCATTCAAATTAGATGCAAGGCTGCATCTATAATCACAGACCGTTACCACGTGAGATAATGGAATGACTGGTAGCTGTAAAAGATTTGTCTTGTGTACCCTCTGCTAGAAGAGGATGCAGAAAGCAAAATGTGTGGGTACATATGAATCAGGCTGCTTCCCTCTACTCCTCCATGCTGGCTGACTGCTACTGGCTGCATTTACAGAAGACATGATTGCATAGTTGTTACTGTGCAGTCATTTAGTACTTGTATAAACAAGAGCTACTACACAGCAGCACCGACCTAAGTAACTGTGCAGCAGCGCTGCTGAACAACTTTTCTGTGATGCTAACTACACAGCAGCCTGAGACTGCTCACGACACTACTGCGCAATAGCGTGAGACTACTGCGCAATCAGCGTCTTGTGTAGACACACCACTAGGAAGTGTACAGAGAGCACAGGAGTCAGTTTCTCCAGCCTTAATTTTTGTGTATGGTGCTACAGTTGCCTTCACCAGCTGAGCATTTGCAAAAAAGAGTCCAGTTAATCCTTAATGTGGAGAATGCTGAGTGATTGGCGCCAAATGCTGCAGAAGGAGCAGCATGCTCAGCACCTACAGAACACTCTACTTTCCTTTCTCCAGGGTCATATCCCTTCCAAATGTCACATTATTGCTCCAAAGCATGGAGGCACTAGAGTTTTCCAATTAAGTGGCTACAGTTTTTTTTGTGATTTGTCACTGGCAAAACAACGCATTTTCCTAACCTCATTTTCAGACGTGGCTGAATGATTTTTGCTGAACGTTTTCTTAGAAAAGACTTAAGACAAGCACCCAGTATAGAAAAACTGAGTCCAAATGCTTAATATTTGGCAAAGGTTTAAGCAACTTAAACCAGGTTCTTACAGTAGAAAGTGTCAGGCAACTATACATGGGCAGAACTAATCTAGGAACATGAAAGAACAACCAAATGTAAACAATGGTTGAAAACCTCCTACAGTAATAGGACATTTCTTTTCAGTATAAATTTCCCCTCTGTCCATACATTAGAATATGTAACACAGACATGTTTGGGAGTAAACTATAAGAACAAGTACAACTCTATCTTATTTTCTGGGGGTGGGGTGGGGTGGGGGGAGGTCCCTTTATTTTAGAGCAGGGAACTTCTAAGCAGCTCTGGGCCACATGCCTCACAAGACAGCAGGGACTACATGCCACAGGCTGCATCAGTGATCCACTGTTCCCCCTAGCTGCATGAGTGCCCCCCACAATACACACCCAGGATACTGCATGTACAAGTAACCGCTTACTTTTTTCTTCTTGTGCCTCTGTACCACTTTTGACCATTTTGTTACCTTGCTTTTGCTCATTTATTTTACTTTGCAAGATCTTGCATTGTACATGTGCCTTCAAGCAGCAGGCATTGCAGCAGCTGTTGCATAGTCTGAGGCTCTGTGCTGCAGTCACAGGTGGTTGAATCAGTGGTATAGCCCCACTTCTTCACTAGTTCCTTGGAGCATCCAACTCTAGTACGTAGGCAGCTAAGACATTGCTACCTTTGTCATGGTTTGTCAGCCCCTGGTGGCAATCACTAGGCCACTGAAATGTCCATTTTTTGCTGTCAGGTATTTTTTTCAGCCTCTCATTTCACACCTGCAGTCATGTCTCCTTGGCTGTAGCATTGATAGGTTGGGTGCTGGTGAGGCAACTCCTGTGTAACTTCAGACGTCTGTGCATTGCAGGATGGTCGTACAGTCGGTGTCTCACATCTTCAGTTTGTCTCAATCGTTTTACCCTGCTGGCCACTGCTCTTCTGATGCCAGGCAGAGTGATGCCAGCCAGCAGGTACACAGTTTAGGCTGGTAGGCTTTAGACATCCCATGATGCATCAGCAGCTAGAATTCAGAATGGGGTCAAGGCATTTAGCATGTATGGGACTCTCCCATACAGGGCATGCACACTAGGCAGAAGAGAAGCTGAGAGTCAAAACAGTGGCTCAGATGATTGAGGGGCTAGCTCCCCATTTTCCAGTTGGTGAGTTTATATAAAATGTTGTTACGAGTGTGCACCTTTACTTTTGTCTTCATGATGTGTTATTTATGTGAGAGGGCTGAGAGAGACTCCAAACTGGGTTTGGACAGTAGGATAGTGGGGTCCCGGATGGACCATGTCATGCTGAGCTGGTGGCTGGCTTCATGTTTTTTTTCCAGATGGAAAGCACATACTTTCGTTTTCACAGGGTTGGTGTGCATGCATGGGCACCCTGGCCTCACCTTCAGCTCCTTGGGTCGCAGGCTCCATGGCACTGCAGGTTTGCCACACCATACTGTCCCCTGAAGTAGGGACAGGAAGCAGAAGCCAGAGGAGGGAGGGGAAGCTTAAAAGGCCTGGCTGCTGGAGGGGAACGGCATCTGGGTGGGAACCCAGGAGGTCACAAATTATCCCTCTGCAAGTTCCATGTGGTCCACGAGTTGGCAAGCCCTGATTTCAGAGCACATTCATAGTTTCATTTACAGTGGTTGCAGAGGTGAATTAAAAAATGGAATAGGCAGCCCCAATGGAGAATTATTTTAGGACAGGAAAGATACAAAATGGAGAAAAAGAAGAAATAGGATAGTATCAGAGAAAAATGTTTAAAGTTTGTCAAAACTGGCTTTCAATTACATTAAAATGAGACTCATTAGACTGGCAGGTAATCATCCAAGAAGTCTAAAGAAACCCAATAATGTGGTGACCAAGTTGCTAACAAAAATATATAAAATTAGCCACTACACTGCAATAGTTGAAACAGAAAACATTACAGGATGTATATAAATGAGACAGCACATTCTTAAAATATAAGGCGCACATTATGTAAACTTAAACAAAGGTGTGTTTAGTTCTGACCACTATCCCAAAAAGAGAAATAAAAGAGAAAAAGAAAAGCAGAAACAGAAGGGATCCATTAGATGTGTGAAAAAATTTCTATGCAAAGATACTGAAGCTATTTAATTTGGGAGTGGGGGGGGGGAAGTGGATGTGATATAAATATAAAAAATAATGAGTAGCACAGAACAGGTAAACGTGGCACTCCTTTCCCCTCCCCCTCCACTAACACAGGAATCAAGGAATGGACACATAATGAAACTGAAACAAAAAAAAAGTTCAAGCCAGATAAAACACTTTAGCAGCAACAACAACAAACCCCACATACAAAACAGACCGTAACAAAATACGTGACAAAAATAAATCCAAGCCATTGAGGCCCAGAGCTTGGGAGGAGTCCAAAAGGGATTAGTGGGGATAAGGAGCACACCCACAGTCACATGCCACATGATAATATTTTTTTCATTAATGGATGCTAACTTTCATCCTTTGAGTCATAAACCAAATACCAATGGACAGAATAGGAGGAAACACTCTTAGGGCATTTTACTCTATAACAACCACTATGAGGATTTTCACAGGTTTTCTTGGTAATGCTTTGGCATTGGCCATGATGAAAGAGAGGATGCCCAAGTAGACAGCTTGATTTAGTATGGCAGTTCCTATATTCAGCATGAGACCCAGAGACAGCTCTGTTAACTCCAATGTTGGTAACTTCTGATATCTCGTGCAACATCAAAATTCAGTTTCTGGCTTTTGCTGTCAGCCAAGGACAGCCCTTATACGATGACCTAAAACATCTCTTCAGAATGACCTGTGAGCAACATTAATGAGTTAAAAAGGAAAGTACAGTTTCTCTGAAAGGAAGGCAGCTCTCATACAAGGGAGGGTCTCTGAGATTATAGAAGCATGCAGCAGACTCAGCTGCTCCTCCACTCAAAACAAATGAACAAACAAACACAGTTCAAGTTGAATAGTGATTAACTTCCCCTTCTTCTGGCCCAGGAATGCTATAACAACCAAACCAACTAGAGGCAAAGTGTCTCAATGAGATGTGAACAAGGAACCATGGAGCATGGGTGGCTTGTACCAACATGAAACAAACTAGTGCAGGCTGAAGTTTATATTAATCCATCTCCACAGCTGGTCTCATACTTATTTTAGACAGGAATACAAACAAGTGCTTCTTAAAACAAAGCAGTTTGGAGTGAAACAAAATATTTTAAACCCTCTATTATTTGTAATAGTAAGTTGAAAAAAGACTTTTACCTTTTCAAAGTGTTATTTTAAAAAAGACTTTTAACTTTTACTATTTTAGTAAATTCTGATAATGTGTGCTTGCACACACACATGCACCAACTTAGGAAGCTGCTTCAATCTGACAACAGGACACAAAACCTTTCCCATATTAAATCCAGTGCTGATCAACGATGATTTTGGCACCGATTACAAACTCATGTAAAAGTTGTGGTGTTATCAACAATAGGTTTGGCCCTAAAGATGGTGTGGTGAATTATTCTGGGGGCAAGCCTAAACTGATGGGAGTGGTCTGTGGCCTCTGCCAAACCCAGCTCATTCCAGAGGAAGAGGTAATATCAAGGAGGGCTAGATGTTGACAGAACTGCCTCTGCTTCAGAGGTAAGAGAACTTAAAAGGGCTCAAGTCTAAAAGGCTTCCAATATAAATGATAACATAGGGGTTGTCAGCAATTAAGAATTACTGTATTTTTTTTTCTGTAGATCAGAGCATTGTTGTAGCTGTGATATACCAGGAAATATACAACAGACAAAGACTTTTTCAGTGATATATCTTTTACTGGACCAACTATATAGCTGGGAGAGTTGTTAGATAACCTTTTGGGCACAAAGCTGGCTCCCCAGGCATCGGTTTGATGGCAGATGGCTTTTTGTTTGTAAACTTCTATCAGTTTGCCAGAATGGTTCAGCATTTCACTTATCATGGGCCTCAGAGTCTTGTTTTTTTGTAACTTGCTAAGTGTGTTTTTCCCTCTCATTGGTCACAGATGGGACACCTTAGTGTGCCAGTACAACCAATTTGGCTAGTTCTTCTCATGGATCTTTACTGCACTATGCCAGGGGTGGGCAAAATGTGGCCCAGGGGCCGGATGCAGCCTGCCAGGCCATTCTATCCAGCCCCCAGGGCCCCTAAAAAATTTAGCAAATTAATATTTATATGCCCCTGGCTGTCTATTATGCGGCCCTCGATGGCTTGCCAAAATCAGTAAGCGGCCCCCCGTCCAAAATAAATGCCTGCTCCTGCACTACGCTCTCCAGAAGTGAACTGCTCCAAGTGTTCTTCAGCTGGCATCCTGGGCATGTTCTAAGGTGCCCGTCCTGCTCAGACAACATAGACTGGATGACCATATTTTCTCAGAATGCAGCTATAAACACTGCTAAGAAATGTGGCAGGTACACAGGTGAGGTGATCTAGCTGTCCTGTAAACTGCAGTCTATAAAGAATACAAAACTATGGATACTGTAAATAGGTGAAATATGAAAAAAATATATATACCTTTACCTGTGTTATTGGTAGAAGCTAAAAGTTTTACAATTTCATGACTGGTCAGTGACCTGTAGCTAGGTAGTCTCTGTTTAGCTTTAGCTACTTATGATAAATGCTAATGCAGGCCACTTCTTCAAATCACCAACATTAATAGTATCTATAACAGTTTTGTTCATTTAGTGGGAATACCATGAGTGATATGCTAGGAAACTGAACTTTTCTCTCACTAAAGTGGTTGAGACACTGGGAGGAGACAGAAGGGGAGGTGAAGAACCTATAATGTTGTTCCTAGGAATGTATCTATACAGGAGGATGACTAAGACTGTCACGCAAACACATTTAATAAGAAGGAAAAATCACTATGAATAAGCAAAATGACAATACTACTTCCCGGTTTATGCATCAGCTTTTACAGTAATGCCATCAGAACTGGTCCCAACTCTGCAGCTTTGCAGCTTCTACTCAAAGTCAAAAGTCTGTACAACAAAAGAATAAACGTAAGTTTAGCCTGGGTGGTTCAAAAAGAGTAGCCTTTAAAATTATCTGATAGAGGACTGGTTGATCAAGTGCATTTAGAATGGTGGAGGACATTCTCAATCCAAGTAAACTAGGTCAAGTTTTGGTTATAAACTAGCCCATACAAAAAATACCATGTGAGCATGTTAAATGCCTTCCTACTTAAGATTTAATAAATATATATTTTTAAGGGCAAAACACTTACTTGACATCATACAAATATGCCACACATTTTGGCAGCTGTGTATTGCAAAACATTATCTATTTCTGTAGCTCCTATCTCTTTGGCAGCAATGACCCATACTTCACAACAGAATAAAACGGTTGCTTTTTTTAATGGACTTACATAGCAATCAAAAGATTGCAACAGCACTCCAAGGACCCTGGTAATAGAAGAGCATCCTATTTACAATAATGTTACAGAATGGTACTCTACAAATTACACTGCTAGTGCTAGTAGGGTAAGACAGACAGGTGGAATTAATTAGAAAGAAAATGCTTTCAATTCCTAAATTTGGAACACTAATTCCTAGGCACCAGGCATATTTTGTATAGTACAGTCTCCAAAATATATAAATCCAGTGACTAATATCTGAAATGCTTTTACTGCTACAGATCAGGGCTTTTAAAGGAAGTATAATCAGGGTTCTCAGTATTCAGTCATCTTGTACTGCAGGGGTGGGCAAAATACAGCCCATGAGGCCCCTAAAAAATGTAGAAAATGAATCTCTCTCTGCCCTTGGTTCCTCTCAAAAATGACAGGATCCAAGGGCAGTGGGACCCAGGGGAAGCCCAGCAGGCTCCAACAACAGTGGGCCTGCCCGGCCCCACCCCCCATCTGGAGGTTTCTGGGCAGGAAGCTCAGGTAAGGTGGAGATGACCCCAGGCAAGGAAGGAGCATGGGGGGAGGGGAAGCGACCCCTCCCTGCCCACACCTGGTGCCCCGTGCTGCAGCTGCTCGCAGTCCGCATGGGGCTGCCTGTGTCCGTTCAGGACAGCCCCATGCGGGGGGCGGGGGAGGAGACGCTTCCCCCCCATGCTCAGTTTTTCCCTGGGTTCCTTCCCTGTGCGGAGAAAAGCGGCCCCTCGCCTGCCCCATGCCTGGTGTCCCGTGCTGCAGGTGCTCGCAGCCCATACAGGGCTGTCCAGAGCAGGCACAGGCAGCCCCAGGCAGGCTGCGAGCAGCTCCAGTACGGGGCGCTGGCCATGGTGCCGGGAGAGGCTGCTTCCCCGCCCCCCTCCCCCTGCGCTCAGCACCAGCTTGTAACCTGGCCCCACTGCCAGGCTGGCAGCAGGGCAGGTTACAAGCTGGTACTGAGTGCAGGGAAAAGCGGCCCCTCACCCGCCCCATGGCCACGCCCCATGCTGCAGCCACCTGCAGCCTGCATAAGGCTGCCTGTGCCTGCTCCAGACAGCCCCGCGCAGGCTGCGAGCGCCTGCAGCGCGGGGTGCTGGCCATGGGGCAGGCAAGGAGCCACTTTTCCCCATGCTCAGCACCAGCTTCTTCCCTGCTGGTAAGCAGTAGTTTGGGGCTGTGCGCTGACCCCCGCCTGTGCCGTGGGGCTGGGGGGCACTGGGTGTGAGCGGGTGGGGAACCAGTGGGAACACAGGGCCTGCACTGATGTCCTGGGGCCAGTGCTGGCGGGGCCCAGAGCAGGGTGGCAGGAGTACAGGGTCCCAGCTGGCAGCAGCTCTATGGAACCAAGCCAGCTCTCCCCTCCCAGCTGGTGCAGCCCAGCCCAGCTCCATGGACCCCTGCCAGCCTGTGCCCTGCTCTGGGCCCCACCGGTGCTGGCCCTGGGACATTGGTCCCAAGACATTAGGATGCTGGTCCCAAGATGGTGACCAGGGGGCGAGGCACCTGTCAGGGGGCAGGGCTACCCATGTGGCCCTCAATAGCCTGCCAAAACTGGGCCCTCCGCCCAAAATAATTGCCCGCCCCTGTTCTACTGTATGATTTGCTATAGAATCCTCTTCTCCCAGATCTGTGCGCCATAAGTTTTCTTTAAAAGATTTCTAGCCCCCTTGACTGTCACAAAAATCTTTAAAATGGGAATGTGCATACAATATTGCGTTGTTTTCTTCCTGAGTCTGCAAACTGACAGAAATCAGAGATGTGAGGTCCTGTTCATTTCAATGGCATATTACATTTTAGAAAAATGAGCGCATCAATATTTACTACTTCACTTAAATACACACCCTGTTTGTTTCTTCTACAATTCCAAGCTGCCCCTCTCTCTCCAGGTCAGGAATCCTAAATGCTCCCTTGACTAGTGAGTAGCATTCCATGGCTAGAGCATTTGTTCAGCATCACAGTAAAACACTGGTATATCAAACACTGAAATGTATGGACAGTATATAGGCAGACAAGGTTCTTTGGGTAAATCTGATATCTTTTATTAGACCAACTCAAATAGTTGGAAAAATTCTTCTTAGCATGCTTTTGGGTTTAAAAACCCTTAGTCAGGCTGAGGAAGCATTTGCAGTTGGTGTGTGCTCTTTCTGGATGGAAGAGCACACCAACTTTGTTCCATCCAGGAAGAGCGCACACCAAGTACAGATGCTTCCTCAGCCTGATGAAGGGTTTTTAAACCCAAAAGCATGCTAAGAATTTTTCCAACTATTTGAGTTGGTCTAATAAAAGATATCACAATTACCCAAAGAACCCTGTCTGCCTATGTCCTCAGATCAACATGGCTACAACCTATACCCCAGGACAGTATATAAAAAATTCAATTTATCAAAC
This sequence comes from Gavialis gangeticus, assembly GCF_001723915.1. Classification (NCBI taxonomy): domain Eukaryota; kingdom Metazoa; phylum Chordata; order Crocodylia; family Gavialidae; genus Gavialis; species Gavialis gangeticus. The sequence goes on from NW_017729022.1 coordinate 174,325,486, forward strand.
AGTTACTGTGCTGTAATCATTTCTAAAGCTCATTTTAAGGTTTCCATCACAAATGAAGTTGATGCAGTTTCTAGTGTGTTGCAAACCCCAGGAATCTTGTGGTAGAATTTAAGTCCATCTTGCCATCCTAAGCAAAATGTCTGAAAAGCTGACTGAGAATGCATTTCTGAAAATTGACATGAACTAATGAGCTATACACAAGACTGAAGATATGGAGTCCTAAATCCTACAGGTGTCAGTAACTGATATTACACATTGCTTTAACAATTGCCAACAATATTTTTAGGTAAATCCTCCATTTTACAGGCTGGGTATGTCATTTAAACTTCAAAATTATTTCTCAAAGTAATATAGCAAGTCCTGGTTCCAACACTGTCTAAAACAATTCCTCTTCACTTCTAATATTATATTAACACAAACTATATTTAGTGACAGTTAAATCTGAATCAGGATATACTCAATGCATCAAAACTTGAAAAGCACAGAAACAAAAGGTTAAGGAAGTCTCCTGTATTCCTTGCCATGTTCATAATACCTATAACATTCTCTGTAACACCCCAATACTTCACATCTTTTACTACCCAAGTGCATTAAACTTGTACTCCGATGCAAAACATCAATGACAATCTCAGCAAAGTTAAAGCAGATTAACTTTCCAGCCGCATGGAATGTGCAAGAGTGGCATGTTCCAGCCAGATACCAGAGTCTGACCTTGCTTATTAGATTCTGAGTTAGAGTGCAAAATAGATGAAAACATAGTATATATTAGTTTTTGATATTTGCTGGAAATGAAAATGAAATATTTGAAATGTTATTGATAACACTGACAACATGAACAGGATGAGAAATACAAAATTCTCATTACTTAACATTATATCTTATCACATTTAACATTATGAGTGTCCCCTGATGACATTTTAACTTTAAGTGAAAATAGTAGTTTCACTGCTTTTTACGAAGACTTTGCATACCTCACTGGACAGCTCCCAAGGATCAGGGAAATCAGGAACTGTATGAGCCTGGAAATGAGAAAAACTCTACTGCATAAGCCAGAGGTTGGCAAACTTTACAGCCAGCAGGCCAGTGCTTGCAACTCAGGTGCCAATGAAGACAGCTGATAGCCCACTGTCCCAGCTCTCTCTTGTGCATGGCTCTTGCAGTCTCTGCTCATCACTGCCACAAAGTACTACAAATTTACATGCCACAGCCTTGCAGAGGAGGAAATTTCAGTGGTAAAGGTAAGCAGAGGAAGAGAGCGGGGAGGGAAGGGGAAAAGGCAAAGCAGTGCACAGGAATGCTTTGGTGTCTGTGCTGCTGCTATTTCTCCTGTGTCTTCCCACCCCAGCCCCAACCCTTGCTGTTCTGGGCCAGATCCAAACCCTTTGCAGGCTGGATCTGGCTGTAGGTTACTGAGCTCTGGCAGACTTCCTGAAGGGTGAGAAAGGATGTGAGGGCTTTAGTAAATTAGTAGACATAAAACTGTAGATACGCAGAAAGGAAGTTTCAAGACCTGCTTGCCATATTTGGCAGCAGCAACAGAACTGGTCAGCAGGAGTGGATCTCTGAAGAAGTCTATCACTCACTATGTGCTTGCAGTCTCTCCTGAACTTTTGATAACTGGGAAAGCCAGAAGCAGCTTCCCCTCCAAATTAACAGAGATGGGGAATCCAGAGGAAGCAAAGCTCAGGTTTCACACTGGCTGATGTATGACAGACACCATCTAGGTTGGCATCAGAGGCTGAATTGATGCTTAAGAGGTAAAAGAACAAGTCACTACAGCTTGTGTTAAACAGCCAGACTTTCAGGTCAAGAACTGTCACAGAATGAACACAGAGAAGACGCATAATACACCTGACCAATGAGTTGCACAAGCTCTCACAAGTGACTGAAATGTAAGATATGCTCTGATGACTTACTCTCCAATTTAGAGTACCATGGTTTTTAACATACAAACTCTCTTATACATCTTCTTACTGTTCAAATCCCATACAGCCATTCTGTCTGTAGCAGAGTCTGAACTCCTCAACCTTTACATTCCCAACTCAACTTTAAAACTTTGACTAAATGAAGAACTGTTAGCCCCTTTCTGGACCAGCTGCTGAACAGAATACTGACAGACATTTTCTCGCAGGTTACACAACAGTTTACCAGTCAGCAGTTAAATATTTATTACTGATCAGGAATCTGGATTCTATTCTCAATGGTCAGGGAGGACCTGTGACTTATAGGAATTATAATTGGGTTAATCAAAGCTGATACAGTCAAAAGGCACTGCAGTGTAGTAGATATGACTGAATTGTCTCAAGTTAGAGAGCTGGGTTATTTCCAAACACTGCAGTGATTTTACTCAACCTTTTTGTTAATCTGACAGGGTGCACAGGATATTCAGCTTTTCTTCCCACACTGCTTTTTAAGGTTAAAGTTTATGGTCTTGCTCAAAAAAAGGCAATGAAGCCTATGGAAATATAAACAACTGTCAGAGGAGAGACAGACAGAGTTGTTGGTTGTAGCCATGTTGGTCTAAGGACATAGGTAGGCAAAGTTCTTTAGGAAGATAGTATCACATCTACCCAAAGAACCTTGCCTGCCTATGTCCAAGGGGAGATTAACTCCAGATTTTCTGGGAAAGAGCAGACTATCTTTACATTAGAAGTATTTGGTTTATTTACACGCTTTTTCATCCACCTTCACCTAGCCAGGTCCCTCCCACTAGAGTTTACACTACAGTATGCATTTAAGATTATTGTTACTAAATGCAGTAGGTTTGGTTCGGCACATGTGTAGTTTTAGTTACAGAATACTCCATAAATGCTATCTATGCAAAACTACTGGAATTTGCATACACAAAATAACAGTGTTGTAGGTTGCTGACCATGGTAGTCAAGCAGGAACCTTTCTTCTTTTAGGGAAAGAGCTGCTGAAAGGGAAGGAAATGAACAAGAGCTAAATTGCCACATAAAAGTATGAAGATCTATACAATAAATAAAAATACAACTGATTCCAAGGACAGTAAAATGTACTGTTCCTAAGCACCCATAAGAAACAACAAATGGGTGGACTTATTTTTCTCTAAAAATTTTATCTTGGTTCATAAAAATCTGCTACACAAACTTATTTTCCTAGACACTATAGCCCCTCCTTCCTTCCTTTGCACATCAATACCACACCAAATCACCAGTGAATACAAAAAAAAGTTATCAATATAATCACTATGCCTCCAGTATTAATAAAATAAATGGAAAAAAATCCATTTGCATGTGAAGTGATATATGTTTACAGCAGTGGTCTCCAACTATTTTAAGTAGATCACCTCTGGCATTTAAAAGCGACCCAAAATCTACCGTGCAATGCCACCCCATCCCCCCAGCAAGTAAGTCTGTGGGGAGGGAAGTGGGGCAGATCGAGGCAGAGGGAGAAAAGATTATTTGGGGGCACGCCTCCACAGCTAGTAAGTCCCACCCAACCTGGGACCCACTCAACTTACCCCTGCTCCTGCCTCTGTCCCTCACAACAAGGGGCCTTGATCTAGCCCCCACCTCTTCCCTCCCCTCCCCTCCCCTCTGGATTGGCTTGCTGGGCTGGGGCACATGCATGAATGCAAGCGGGCACTCAGCCCCCCACCCCAGCCTTGGATCAACTTCAAGAGTCTCTGAGATCTACCAGTGGATCAAGATACGCTGGTTGGTAACACTGGTTTACAGAATACTTTGTGTGTTCTTATCCATGTATGTCCACCAAGGGGTGGGTACAAATGTAATGTTTATATTGTACTATACATGTAGAGATATTCATCATGTGGCAATTGGCTTGTGTGTACATCTTTGCACATATTAAACCAAAAGCTTGTTTCTGACCACTGAAAGTTAGCGCATGTGCATATGTAGTCTATGCGGACATCTGCAAAAAAATGTATGCAACTCACAGGCGCGTATTAAGCATACAGGCATTTTTGGTGAATATTGGTGTACTGGGCAAGAGCCTCTTTCAGATGCTGGCTCTGTATTCTGTGAATGCATGAAGATGAACATGTTAGGTGCATCTATGTGGGAACTTGCACATATACAGGAATGTGCCCATGTATGGGATGCATATCTGCAGATGCTGCATTTTCTGTCTGAGTATGGTATCCTCTACTTTGACTGGCTCCCTTTAGAAACAGGGCTGACCTTCTCTACCCTTTCCTTTTGCTCATCTATACCTCTATCATGTCCCATCGTAGGTTTCATCTCTGTTAGCTGAACAATTCTAATCATTTAAGATTTCTCCTCATATTAATTTTTCCATGCATCTAATTACTTTTATTGCCCCTCTAGATATTTTTACTTCCTTGGTATCTTTTCAAATAAGAGCAACCAGAACTTGAACCTCGTATGCCAGTGAGAGCATTACCACGGACGTTTATTACTGAATTATTTATATATGGTATTATTCTCAGCCTTGGGGTCATGACTGATCACCCTCTCTCTCTTATATAAGACTAGTTAGAAAAAATGTCCCAGCAGTTCTTCAGCAAGAGGTTGCACCATGCCTCCCATGAAGAATCTGCGAATCACAGATTCTAAGTGCCATAGAAACTCAGTGTCATACTGGGTCAAACCAATCCAGCCCGCCTGAGCACCTGTGTTGTGGTCCAAGTTTCACTGGATGGCATTCACTAGCTCCTTGGACTTGTTTGAGGACCAGCAAGCACTGGCTGGTGTACTCTGATCAGTGTTCCCCCCTTGGAATACACACTATAAACCTGTGACTCACACTCTTGTCCATGTTCCACTTTAGTTGTCCTAAGTAATCAATTGCTTTGCCTCTACTGGCCTCCCTGATTAAGGGAGGCTTTGAGTTCCCTTGGTGGGCCCAGGCTAATGTTTCTCTGGGCATAATAAATAGGCCTGTCTGTGACAGCACCAGGAGCAGAAGCAAATGCTTTAGAGCGGGACTGTCCAACCGGTGGCCTGCAGCCCATGGGAGGGTAAATTGCAGCCCCTAGGCTCCCCCTGTCCACTGTTCCCTTAGCAGTTCTGGATGCTACTGCAGCCAGGGTCTCCAGATTCCTCCTTCCTCTGTGGCCTTCACTTCCTCCTGCTGCCCCAGGGTGCAGGACAGCAGGGCTCAGAGCATGGCTGACAGCATGTCTTCAATGCTGAGGGAGCATGCACAGCAGGGGAACCTACAGCCAAAGATGTTAGGGGCAGGGGGCCACCTACCCGCTTGTGCAAGCAGTAGTGACTTGGGACAAGGGAATGTTTGTCCACTTGTAGAGTGTGATGGGCAGGAAGCTGTCTGTCACAACGGTGCCAAGGGAGCTTGTAGCCAGGGAAGTTACAGGAGGCCATGGTCCCCAGCCAAGAAGAAGCTGGACAGCCCCACTTTAGAGGGAGGACATACGAACAGTGTACATCTATAGTGATCGCTCAGTATCATGCCTGCTCTGGCATCCACCATCATTGAGTTAGAGGTGTCAGAGGATACATCCCCAGCTCCTCTGTTTAAGATATTAATGGATCTGTAATCCATTAATTTGTCTAGTTTATTTCCTGAAACTTTAAAAGCCAATATAAATGTTTGTGCATCATAATGCCTAGAAGTGATTTGAAACCCCACCCCTCCAAAAAAAACAAAACAAAACAAAACAAACCAATATTAAAGTAGTTGTTTTCACTGGTTTGTAAAAAAAAAAAAAAAAAAAAGAAAGTTGGGCCTCTGTCTCCTGCCTAGTCACCATTAATTTAGAGCCACCCATCTGCCAAAGTAGTTCAAGGAATTATGGGCACTGTGTCCTCCTTGCACTGCTCTGCACTGGTCTTAATGTACAGATTGGTTCCCCAGGTGCTTCACAGATGAGGGGCTGGAAGGGACCTCATGAGATCATAGAGTCCAGCCCCATCTGACAGGCAGAAAGTCTGCTGGGGTCTTCTTGCAATGACATTACACCATTTCCCTTCAGGCCTTTTGCTTGTGATGCAGAGAAGTTTTCATCACAATCCTTACGCAACATTCTTGATTTCCTTCACGTGCTGCTCACTGCAACTTTACGCTCCTCCACACTGCCTATGTTTTTGAGGTGTAACACCAGTTTGAGCCATTTCTTAATCAACAAAGTCATTTTCCTTCCAGTCCTGCTTCTTTTTCGGCAGCAGCATCCACACACAGCACTGCCCTCCTGGAGGTGCCGGCCTGCCCTCCAGTCTATTTTTGTTTGCTTGGCCTGCACCGATAGTGGCATCCAGTCAGCATGTGGTGCCTGCACCAATTTCTACACACCGTCACCTATACATCTATATGGCAAAATGTCTCTACAGGCTAGGGGGCAGGGGAAAGGGGGTCTCAACTTTCTTTTGAGGCTCAAGGTCCCCCTCTGCAAAATGCCAGCTTAGTTTACAGTCTTCCCCTCCCCACCAAGGGCAGACAAACCCCAGTGCCACTTGCCTGTGGCAAAGAGTTGGGGGAGCCCGCACAGATAGGGATACCCCACATCCCTAGCTGGAACCTCTGGACTTGTCCCCAAATCACCCCCTAAACAAGGCGAGTGCAGCAGGACACCCCACAGCACCGGGGGAGGGACCCCTGGGCACCCAGGGGTGCCAAAGCCCCAGGCGCAGACAGGGCAGGGACGGGCACAGGAACGTAGCACGGGGGGTGGGGGGGAAGCAGGTCGCGTCCAGCCCCGCTCACAGCAGCCCCAGCCCCCGCTGCCTCATCCCTGTCCGGCGGGGGCACCTGCGGTCCTGGTCCCCCGCCGCGCCGGGCGCTGTCAGGGCCCCGCAGGGCAGCAGGTCCCGGCCCCACCCCGCGCCGCGGGCAGGGGCCAGGACAGGGGCAGGAGCAGCCCCGGCCGGAGGAGAGAGGAGGGGGATGGGAGGATGGTGG
>NW_017729022.1:174337349-174338156 GCF_001723915.1 Gavialis gangeticus
CCCGGCCGGAGGAGAGAGGAGGGGGAGGGGAAGGGGACAGGCCGGGCCGGAGGGGAGCGGGCGGGCCCAGCGGCAGGGGACCCGGGCGGGCACTCACTCTCATCCGGCAGCTGATCAAGCTCCGCCATCTTGAACGAGCCGCGCCGCTTTTTCAAAGGCTGCCTGGCGCGGGGCATTGTGGGGCGGTGGTGGTGGGCGGGGCCTGCGCGCGGCGTTGAGCTGACTGGAGCGGCTGCGCGCGGGACTGGACAGGGCGGGACAGGGTAGGGTGGAGCTCCCGGGCAGTGTCCTGCGGCCGCCCAGCGCATCCCGTCATTCCCGCGCTGAGGGGTCCGGAGCGGAGCGCACGGGCCCGGGAGCCGGCCCTGCTCCGCTCCACACGCGTGCACACCCACGAGACCCCCACTCCCTACACACGCCCACCCACGAGACCCCCCTGCTCCCTCCCACACCTACGAGACACCCAGTCCTACACACACACACACACACACCTGAGAACCCCACTCCTACAAAAACACCTATGGGACCCGCACTCCCTACATGCACAACCCGTGAGACCCTCTACTCCCTACACATGCATACCCTCTAGACCTCCATTCCTACACACACCTGAGACCCCCACTCCTACAAACACCCATGGGACCCGCACTCACACAGACACCCATGAGACTTTCATTCCTATCCACACACACACAAGACCCCCACTGCGTTGCACACCCACTGCTACACACACACATCTGAGAACCCGCATTCACACACACCCACAAGACCCCCACTTCTACGCACACATGCACCCACAAGACCCCC
>NW_017729022.1:174338350-174340551 GCF_001723915.1 Gavialis gangeticus
CCCACAAGACCCCACTCCCTACACACTCACGCACACACACACTCATGAGACCCCCCACTCCTACACCCCCCCACAAGACCTCCACACACACACAGAGTAAATAAACAACAAATAGAGATTATTATTACTAGGATGAAATTGGTAACAATGAGAATAACTACTATTAATAGTAATAATACTAAATAATAAAAAGTAAGAGTGATGACAGTACATCTGTCATAAAGATTTTCCATTTCACAAGCCTGTCCTTCTGATAGATGAAGGGAACCAGTCAGCCAAGTCAGTTGCACTGAGGATCTCAATGGCTTGAGTGGAAAGGAAGCCTAGAAATTATTTCAGTCCGAGATGGTAAAACTGACAGGGGTCTGTGTCTCAGAGCAGCAGGGTGGCAGAAAGGCCTTGTAGGAAGGGACTTCAGCCCTAACTAAATGACAAGCTTACAAGTACTGGAAAAAGAGAAGCTAGGAGACCAAGAAGCATAGGGCTAAAGTGAGAATCGCCCAAGTCAAGCAGAATTAGACCGACTGGAGTCAAATATAACAAAGAGCAAAACGTTCTTCAGTGACATAAAAGAGAAAAAGGAAAGATTAGAGGGAGCTGCTAGGTCGTGAGGATGCACAGAAATTAAGGATGCTGTGTGTGCGAATCAAAGGCCAAAACAAAGTTAAATGTTCCTTCAATAAGGATGACCTTGAAATATGGTAAAGGCAAGATAGATAACAAGAACAAAGGCATCAAATGCAAATAACCTCAAATGAGATAGGAGCAAAAGTCAGACTATAATGCAGGGGTAGGCAACCCCTGGTACACATGGTAGAACGTGGCACGTGGAGGCATTTTACTTGGCACATGTGCCTCGGGGCAGGCAGCGGGGAGCCGCAAGGGGCCTGATCCTTGTAGCAGGGAACCCCGGGCCCCTTCCCCACTGTCCGCCTCAAAGTGCACATGCACTCACTGCCAGCAACAAGCTGGGCCAGGGCTCTGTGGATCCTAGTGCAGCTGCTTGCAGCCTCCCTACCACCTGCTGAAAGCAGCCCAAACTCCATAGTTGGTGGCAGGAGCCTGCAGAGCACAGACTGACTGTGGTAAGCAGCCAGGAGACTACAAGTGGCTGCATTAGGCTCTGCAGAGCCCCAGCCTAGATCACTGCTGGCGGCAGGAGCACACATGCCTTGGGGCAGATGGTGAGGAAGGGGCCGGGGCCAGGGCTGCATGGCCACAACAAGGATCAGGCCCCTCGCAGCTCTGATGTCTGCCCCTGGCATGCCAACATCTTCCAAGACAAGGTTGTGGGTTTTTCTGACCCAAAATGTTGCTGATCCCTGGTTTAATGCATTCAAGCTGAGCAGACCTGACAATTCCCAGAATTCTGAAAGAACTAGCCCTTTAAATAATAGGTCCAGTAGAAAACTTTTGATTACATCTACTAAGTTGGGTCTGGTACCATCTGATTACAAAACAGCAAATATGGTACCTATAGTTGAAAGGAAATTGTAATTTGGGCAACTACTCTCCTATTAGTTTTAAAACAAATTTTAAGAGAAAGAGCAACCAGAGTGGATGGGAATGGAAAATAGGGTAAAATTCAACATGGGATTGCCAAAAATAAGTTATGTCAAACTAACCTGACAGCTTTTTTTTGATAACTGATTTTCTAGACAGATTAAATATATTTGATCTCATTTTATCTGTGCTTCAGTAAATGCTACAGTACTGCATGAAAAATTATTAGCGAAGCTGGAGAAAATAAGGATTAGGAGAAAAATTATGAGGTCAGCAAGGACCTGGATAAAGAAAACACTGGGTAACCCTGAGAAGGAAAATATCAGGCTGAAAGGAGTTTACCAATGGAGTTTCTGAAGGACCAATTTTGGGACCAATCTTGTTTGTATTTTAATTAATGCTCCAGATATTTAAGTAAAAGTGTGGTGACTCCAAAGTGTAGGTTTCGTAGTTTCATAGTTTCTAGGGTTGGAAGGGACCTAAACAGATCTTCAAGTCTGACCCCCTGCCCTGGGCAGGAATGAGTGCTGGGATCATAATACCCCAGCAAGACATCTATCCAACCTCCTCTTGAAGACCCCCAAGGTAAAGGGAGAGCACCACCTCCCTTGGGAGCCCATTCCAGAGCCTGGCAGCCCTAACTATAAAGTAATGCCTCCTGATATCAAGCCTGAACCTGCTCCCAATTAATTTGTGGC
>NW_017729022.1:174345551-174358087 GCF_001723915.1 Gavialis gangeticus
CTCTTGAAGACCTCCAAGGAAAGGGAGAGCACCACCTCCCTTGGGAGCCCATTCCAGAGCCTGGCAGCCCTAACTATAAAGTAATGCCTCCTGATATCAAGCCTGAACCTGCTCCCAATTAATTTGTGGCCATTATTCCTTGTTATCCCAGGTGGTGCCTGGGGGAACAGAGCCTCACCTATTTTCTGCTGGTCCCCCCTGGTGAGCTTAGAGATAGCCACCAGATCCCTTCTCAGTCTTCTCCTGTGGAGGCTGAATAGATTCAGACCCTTAGTCTATCTTCATAGGGCCTGGCCTGCTGCCCCCTGACCATGCAAGTGGCCCTCCTCTAGACCCTCTCAATACTACCCACATCCCTCTTGAAATGTGGCGCCCAGAACTGGATGCAGTACTCCAACTGTGGCCTGACCAGCGCGGCACCTCCCTGGACCTGCTTGTGATGCACCTGTAGATGCACGGCAAGGTGCAGTTAGCCTTACTGACCGCTTCCTCGCATTGGTGGCTCATGTCCATCCTGGAGTCAACAATGACTCCAAGATCCCTTTCAGCCACTGTGTTGACAAGAAGGGAGTTCCCCAGCCTATAGGTGTCTTTCTGGTTCCTTCTCCCTAGATGCAGCACCTTGCACTTGTTTGTAATTAATTCCATCCTATTCTCATCCACCCACCTTTGCAACCTGTCTAGATCCATCTGGATTCTGTCCCTCCCCTCCAGTGTGCCCACTTCTCCCCACATCTTTGTGTCATCAACGAATTTGGACAGTGTGCTTTCCATGCCTACCTCCAAGTCGCTGATAAAGATGTTGAATAGCACAGGCCTGAAGACTGAGCCCTGGGGAACTCAGGTCCAGAAGAGGACTAGAATATCTTACAGAAAGAACTGAATAACCTTGCGAATTGGAGTAACAGAAATGAAATACAATTCAGTAGTACAAAATGCAAGGTCACATACTTGGGACTAAGAACAAAGTTCAGCTGGAAGCTAGGATCCCATCAGTTGGGAACAACTGATGAGGTCAACTTGGGTGTATTCATGTGTCACAAAAATATTACGACCTGTCAATCTGATGCAACTAGAAGACAAATGCAAACCTAGAATGGATCAGTAAAGTTATTTCCAGTAGAGGTAAGGAAGCATTAGGGTCATTGTAAAGGGAACTAGGAAGATTTTGTCTTGAATACTCTACACAATTCTGGTTACCCATGTTCAAGAACAAGGAATTCAAACTAGAACAGATGCAGAGAAGTGCTGTTAGGACGATAAAGACAAGGGAGAGTATATTAGAGGAGACTAAGAGAGCTCAATTTGTTTGTCTATCAGAACAAAGGCAGAAAAACTCAGAACACAAACAAGTGAGTATAAATTGGCAGTGAATAAACCTAGGCTGAAATTAGAAGGTTCCTAACCATTAGAGTAGAGGGGTTTTGGAGCAGCTTCCAATCAGCAGCCCCCCCCCCACACACACACTTTAAAGATGTAACTTGGTAAATTTGTGGAGGGGACTCCAACAGTTGACTGTGTGTGGCATCATCTATAGTAGACTAGTAAACTCTCCAGGAGTTCCCTTCTAGTATTTTATCCTAATTATAATACTTTGTCTGCAAGTAACCCTATAACACCTATGTCATTTAGTTCAGCAACCACAATTACCCGGTTAAACAAATCTCTCAGTATTCTTTTCTGTCTTGCAGTCACCATGACTTATTGAGGGAGAGTTTGGGGTGACAGAAGATAGGTCCAACACTAAATTTAGAGAATGAGCTGAGGCAAATTTAACCATATTTCCTTCCAGAGACTCACACTCAAGACCCTGATCCAGAAAACCCTGAACAGCAGCATTGCTTTCTTCAGAGGTCATTGGCAGGTAGATTACAATATTTAGCCTGTGGCCCATTGTGATCCTTCACAGATTAAAATCAAGATAAACCAAAATGTGATGTGGTGGCTAATGGGCAGACAGAGATTGATTTAGTGTTTTCTATGTGTTCATTATCTTTCTGTTTACTTAATATCCCAGGACCAGTTTTACAGGTTTTTCTGCCTCCATCCCCACTTAACTGCAGCTGGAGGTAAATGTGAAAATGGATAGCTCCTAAAGAGAATGGATTGTCATTTTCAGCAACTAATGTTACAACCAGGAGCATTGTTGGTTGTAGCCGTGTTCATCTAAGGACTTAGGCAGGCAAGGTTCTTTCAGAAGATGTGATATATTTATTAGACCAACTAAATAGTTGGAAAAAAGTTCTTTGCAAGCTTTGCAAGTAGGAGCAGCACTCAGATGAACAGTACTCAAAGGCTGCACCCAAGCTACTAATTATATGGTTTTAAACAAACCAGTACTTCTAGGGTTTTACAGACAACATTAAAATGGTGGAGTATCTCCTTTGTGAAGCAGTTACTGCAATTGCACCACTGCCAACAAGTGCAAGCAAGCAGCTTTTTTGTTCAGGAGACAATCTGCACAGGGGTGAGCTTCATGGAACTGGTAGAGCTCACCAATGGAGTTTTTGGGGAGAGGGGCAATCAGCCCTGGCCTGAGTTAGAGGAGCTTGGGGACTACAAAAGTTGAGCCTCACTGGGTCACAACAACACTCACTTGCCACCCAGGCCAACTCTCCCCTCCGTCCCCCACAAAAATTATGCAGAACGATTGGCACAGAAAAGCCAGCTCTCATATGTTGTGCTGCCATAATGCCCTCCTGACACCAACAAGTTTTCAGATGACCAAATGTTGGCACTGTAGGCATGTAAAGAAGCTAAACCAGAAAAGAGAATTTGTCCAAGGCCCAAATTTCACTGTTCTGCTGGTTTTACTGCATTGCAGTCAGCGTCATTGCATTGGTTAAACAGTGTGTAGAACCTGTCCCCAGGCTTTTCTTTTCCACCTATGAAAATATTACACCTAAATTGAACTGTTTCCTGTGGTGCACCGTGTAAAGGAATCAGATGCCTTGTGCTACATCCATCCATCTTCCTTATTTCAAATATGGTTCAGATAAACACTGCAATGGATATAATAATGCCTCTGTGCCTTCCTCTGCAGAGCGGTAGCTGTGTAATCTACTCTTACTTCCTCTCTTTCCTAGTGCTATATAACATGCTCAATTTGAAAGCATGCAAATGTTTTGCGAGTTTTAATACTAGTGACAATACAAAGGCAGAATTATCGAACCCCAGCCCATAGCCTCCTACATATTACTAAATGCACTTAATGTTCTTCCTACTGTGGTTAACAACTGTGAAAGTGTTGCATGAAACTCATCTGTTTTCAATTATACCAGGTTCATGTTTTTACCACTGTGTCCCTTCAAGTTCAGCCACTCAGCCAACCAGCTGTTCTAATGAAAATGTTTCCATCTGATTGCAAGCTTGTTCAGATCAGAAACATGGCCATTGAAAATGGAAAACAGCATTAGCCAACAAAATTCTTTCTAGGAATGACCTCTACTGTAGACAGCTAACGGAGGTTGCCGGCATCTTTTTGCAAATACTGAAGCAATTCAGACTCGTCTTTTTTTTTTTAATTACAAGTTAGTGCAAGGGTATTAACATTGTAGGATCCAGCATTCTCTTAAGCTTTGCTATTTCACAAGCACTTCAGTAACAGATTTTTTGTGTTAATATATACCACTTAACATGATGAAGCAGGTTGCCATCTTAAGTCCTTCTTAAGAGAAGTAACTAGTGATATGAATATAGATTAGGAGATGTCCTGGCCAGCAGGATGGCTGAAAGGGACCTCAGAGTTATACTTGATCACAAGATGAACATGAGCCATGAGTGTGATGCTGTAATCAACAGAGCTAATAGCATACTGGGATGCATTAGCTGAAGTGTTGTGAGCAGGGCTAAGGAAGTGATACTTCCTCTCTACTTGGCACTGGTGGGACCCCAGCTGGAGTAGTGTCCATTTGTAGGCATCGCACTTCAAAAAAGATGTGGAGAATCTTGAAAGGGTCCAGAGAGGGGCCACAGGAATGATTACAGGCCTGGAGGACAAACCTTACGAGAAAAGACTAAAGAATCTGGGACTGTTCAGCCTGAGGAAGAGATGACTGAGGGGGGAGTTGGTGGCTGCCTATAAGTATGTAAGGGGTGAATATTGGGAGCTGGGGGAAAAACTGTTCCCTAGAATGCCCCAGGGGAGGACAAGGAGCAATAGACATAAACTGTTAGAAGATGGTTTCAGGTTGTATGTAAAGAATTATGGTAAACTTCTCTACAGCATGGAGAACAACTTAATGTGCGGTATGTGGTGCTACAGAGAAGTCTGTGCACCACATACCCTACAGCCACACTTATCTGGACGTGGCCCAGGGTTCCAGACATCTTCTAAAATGAAAGCACAAAAAAAGCACGTATTCTGATCTAAAAACTGCACATGAACAGGTTTCTTTCCAAACATTGGCTTGTTCTCCTCTTTTGCTCCATTGATTTATACAAACATGAAAGGTTTGCCACTGCCTGCTTTAACATCTTAGACATTTTAAAATGCCAGCTCTGTTTTTGATGAACAACTTGCTGGAGGACATGTTTCCCTTCCTTTATCTTTGCAGTGACTAAATTAAGAAACTCTTTGCTCACAAACTGCAATGTTTAGTGGCTTTAACAGGAAAAAATGATTTTGTAGTTAAGGTACTTGTTGAGGTAATTCGGGTTCTGTTCCTGTCTCAGATGCAGACTTGCGTGTCAATTCAGACAAACCACTTAACTTAAATGCCTCCACTCATCTTCTGTAAAACAGGGATTATGATTCTTCCTTTTCTCCTTGTCCATTTAAATTATAAAAACTCAAAAAGGTAGTGATTGGTGTTTGTTCTATGCACTATATATGCTGGGGCACCAATCTCAATTGATACAAAGCCACTAAATTTATTCTTAAATGCTTCTTCTGTAGTTCAGGAAACTTGTCTGGCAATATTCCCCCTGCAAATACATTATGAAATTAGATTAGATCTTTACATGAACAGTTTTCCCACCCTCCAGACGGAGAACAAATCACATGCGTCAATCAAACTTGTCAAATAAGTTACTTTCTTTTCAAGTATTGTTGTCAGAAAAGGCACCGAACTCAACTAGTCTGCTGCATGTACCTATTTATTCATATCTAATCTTAAAACATACTAAAAGCTTTCCTTTCTCTCTAAGCTTGTACTGCAGAGCAAGTACAACTATAGGAGAGAGTTAAATTCTGCTTTGATCTGCAGCATCAGAGGGTTTTTATTTAGCCTAAGCGTAGATCTATACAGTAAGTAGAAAGTGTTACTATAGTGAAAGTAGACACACCTGTATTCATGTTATCCAACTAGTACGGATTACAGCAGTGAAACATGGCTGTGAAGGTTAGCAACACCAGTACAGATGCAGGATCCTTCCAACAGGCTTGAACACTTTTCTCTGAAGCCTGTGCTGCAGCATCTTTGTTGCTATATGTTACACATACTTCCTAGATTAAAGTTAGCTTGGGTATTCCTACCTGTGTTGCAGTTGCATCTTCAACTGCAGTGTACACATGTCCAAAGGCACTCATATACAACTCTGGTAGCATAACTACGTTTGCAGACACTGTTAACGCCCTTCACACAGCTCTGGGAGTCACAAGGAACTTAGAGAGAATCAGGCCAAGACATGGTGGTTACTAGCAGCAATAAGAACCAAAACAACAAAGCTTACAATTCTGATCCCAGGTTGAACTGGCAAGGCGGTTAACAAAATACTTGTATTTGCAAATTGAACAACTTGGATATCGGGTCACAGACACATGCAAAGACAGATTGAGACTTATTTTTCAGAAACGTTTTAATACTCAACTAATTTTGTTTGACTTATTGGGAACCACATGATACACATAAGCATTTTGTTCAAGCTTTTGATAGGATTGGCTGAAGTCAACCAGAAAAGGCAGAAATCCCTTGCCTCTCTCAGAAAATATTTACTAATTTCACTTTTTAGTCTAATGCAGTTTCTCAAATTGTACTGGGATAGAGCTACAGGACACTTCTTTGTTGTCATAATTTCTTTTTCCTCCCACCAGTGAATCAGCTCTGCCATCTAGCCTTTCAACTCTTTGCTAGGTCTCTCTTGCCCTCAAAGCAGGTGACAGCTGCAACTGGGTCCAAAGGCAACACACAGACCCTCAACCTCCCCTCCTTGGTACCTGCACTGTTTACTTCTCTTTTTCAGTAACACTTCCTCCCAAATCCAACAATACAAAGCTGTTCTGCCTCTAACATTTCCACATTTTCTTTTTCCTGAATTTGGCAGTTCTGTCACCTCTCATAATTTTCATTCCCCTCTTCTCCAAGAGGCCCAGGGAGAGCTGCAGCAGAGACGCAACTATAGCTTTGAAACTCCCCTTTTGAAGACACTGGATGGATAGAATCCTTTACAAAGAAGATCAACTCTTTCCACTTATCGTCTAAAGACTGGAATGCAATGGACAGATCCAGGCTGAAATTCTACCTCTGCCAGCATTTCTTAAGAAGGAAGTTTTTATAGTTTAGTGGAGCACTTCCCCACTGAGACAAAACAGGCCCACTGATTTTGCCAAATACCTCTTTAAAGCTGCACTTAATGGTCCCAGAACAACCACTGTTCCAAAACAGCACAGCAGCAAGCAGCAGAAAGCTGATGAACAATACAGTACTGATTATAAATACTAAAAACTGTGCCCTGAAAATAAGTTATTCAGTAATTGCTGTAGTTTGCACTGGTGGTTGTGGTGGAACCGATAAGTGTCCCCCCAACTTCTAGAGTGACCCATATTGTGCCATGGAGTCAAGCATTTTGTCATTCATATGGTGACTATGAGAACTATGTTATATATACAAAACAGATGCTTTGAACAGGGATTTGAAAGGATGCATTTCAGCTCAAAACCTGTAGCTTGTGAACAGGTCACACAAATAAGATTATCTATTTAGGCAGCACAAATGTGGAAACAGATGGCTCATGGGACTCTGTAACAGTAAAGCCTGTTTTTCAGAACTAAGTTAAGAAGGTCAACAATCATCCCAGACTACACTGGAGGAGCTTGTGGAAAGAGCTGGTCTTGCTCTGAATTCAAGAGAACTCATACCCACATCACAAAAGGCACCACTTTTAGAATTAATTGAACCTCTGCCAGTCCTTGAACAAGAGCCTAAAGACAGAACAGTCCAAGGAGATAGATCTTGTATCTTCTTCCTGGTCATACGGAGTGTAGCTTATGATGCTATAGCTACTTACCTATCCTCTGAATCATTAGGTTTTCAGCTGAGAAGAAAAACCTACACCTGCCCTACCACACAAGAAAGTTTTCAGAGAGATTTCCTGGGGCCACCACTAAACAAAACCAATATGCGCAGGTGTTTTTTCTACACAGTTACCATATTAGGCCTCAGACTCATGAAAAATGGTTTAACCATCAACTTCAAGTGACCAAAAAAAAATTCTCAAAGTTTTTACGCTCAATGTTAAAATGAAATGTGTCCACAGGTTTTAATATTCAGTGTTCCATATTTAGAGACATGCTGTGCATAAAAGCATCACAAAATAATACACTGCAACTGTGAAACAAACATAGCAATTCAAAAGTTTTGCAACATAAAGTTGTTAGTATGAAATTAGCTTTTATTTTTACCTCAAAATAAATGCACATTTAACATTTATTCAAAATCAAAACTGGAAAAGAATATTTTAAACAAGATGGTGATGAGTCATTTTAACAGGGCAAATGTTTATAAACATCTGTAATTTCTTTCTCCTACCCCACTTCTGCTTGGCTAAAAACACTTCTGCCTGATTTTGTAGTCTACTGCGAATTAAAAGAAACACTAGACAACTGAAAAACTAGAAGCGGAATAAGACAGATCCAGATATTCATTCTCTTCCGAATTCAGTTCCATGTGTAGCCACACATTTATATATATAAAAAACATTCACTAAAGTGATTTACTAAATTCAAATTTAATAACTTCTGCAACTTAGTTCTTTGATATCTTGATAAGGTCAGTCAATGCTTAAGCATGTCAAAAGTCCACGCTATAGCATAACCACGGTATAACTCGAGAACAGGGCTTGTATATATTGTTCACTAGAGTGATGTCTTGTAGCTGAATTTCGGTTTCAGCAGGTACTTCAGATTTACCTGAGCAACACTGTAGACAATATATCTGGGAAGGAAACAGCGAGTTAAGGAAGAAAATAGTGTTACTACATGTAACCAGCTTAGAATTTAGTCTTGCTTTGAACTGATTTGAACTTACGAGCAAAGTCCTGGTAACTCTACTCTTAGCTTTGACCTGGAGGATATTTGACCTAAAATGAGTGATTCTCAACTAGGGTGTCGTGGCACCTTTTGTCACGACTGCTGCAGGGTGCCACACAATGTTAGCCCTGTTAGGTATGCAAAAATAATTCAGAAGATAAACTCAGAGATTTCAAAAAGGAATTCTTGGCTTTAAACGCATTCTGGCCTGTTGTAGGCCTTCTGAGTTCTTTGCAATAGAAGAATTGCTCTACTATTGTATTGTCAGCAACAGTGAAAACTAAGAGCTGGCATTTTCTAAAAGTTGCCCTTGAGTCTAAAAAGGTTGAAAACCACAGTGGTGGAGTGGTTAGGAGCACTGAAGAAAGCGTGATGGGAATCTCAAGATACAAGCAGACTGACTTGAATTAGGGACTGAATTTGCTAAAGACTATTTACATAATGTCAGTCAGGTCTGCTAGAACCTCACTGCACCCAGTGAAACACTCTATCCAAATATCAGAGACAAAGCAGCGTGGTCTGAGCTTAGATTTAGGAATCAGGAATTGTTAATAATCATAACAAAGCCATTTAAGCAATCTCACTCTCTCCATCTGTAAGAACAGAAGCTATTTACTGGCCTCACAAGGGGACTAACATCGGAAAAAATATCCTATTATCACTGTTGGTGTCAGAAGGGACAACAACTGTCTAGGCTGTGGAGGTATTATGCTATTAAGTCTACTTTGCCTGTTTTCAATATATGATGCTATAAAACTTACTTCAAAGACTCCTACATCAGAGAAAATGGACTTAATGTTCTCATTAAGTACACTGTAGATGATTCAAAGACATGTGAGAAATAGCACAATTGCTGACCTAAATAAAAATTAATTTGTATTGTTTTGCTAAACAAACTAAGAAAGTAGCTGTATTAACAACCCATGAATAAACTTCCTCTCTGTTCCCCACGAGATAACTCCATTAATAGAAAGACAACTCACTTGAGTTTTGGACCTACCTTGAAAACTGTTAGTTTAGTTTTTGCTTATTTAGGAAGGAGGGGTCAAACCACGGATCTGGGAGTACAGACACCAGGGGTCTATCCCTGGTTTCAGTGCAGACATCAGTGCGCCTTTCTTCAAAGGTATTGTAGAATACAAATTAACATATGCAAAGAGTTTTGGAAGTACTATACAAGTGCTATCCTTAACAATTTTTACTCACCAAATGTTTTGTTTTGTTTTTTTTTAGCAGGATGATATTTTAAGATTCCTCCCAAGTAATTGTACAAAACCTATTCCCTATAAAAGATGCATGCTCTCTGGATGAAGTCAAACAGTAAAGGATACTCATTATACAGAAGAAAAGTATCATTAATTCCTGTTGACATTCCATTCCCCAAAGAAACTTCTACACCCTCATAACTGATGGTGGCTGTGGGATCAGGTGCAGTTTTGCCCAAACCTGTAAAAGAGAAAGGGAGCATCAGTTACAAGTCTCAAATGCAAGCAGCCTGATGTCTTGAAAAAACTAAATTCATGATGTAATTTTACTCATCTATGTAAGTGCGGTAGGTGTGTGCCATTCTTCATGGATTATTAAATGTGATACCCCTGCCCATAAAGGTTTGCCATTGGAGACCTCAGGGGATCCTGTAATATTGTCCAATCTTTTTGTCTTGTAGTTTTACTTACATATGCCTCAGAAGGAAATAACCTACGAATACCAGATTTTCTAGACATTAACACCTCTTTCTCCAGTTGGAAATACTCTCCCAGTGTAGGAATTAACCACAGAGCAATTTTTCAAACCAGCTGCATTCTCCTATGCAGACAGTGTTTTCTTAACTTGCTTATTTGAACGTCATGTGGGACAGTGTCTAAAGATTTACTGAAGTTAGGATGGATCACATCTACTGCTTCCAGCTATCCACTAAGGCCACACAGCCTGCCAAAGAATGAAATCAGATTGGTTTGACAAGTTTTATTCTTGACAAACCCATTTTAGTGGCCTCTCGAAGCTTCAGTTCCTGATTCAATTCAGCGGAGATTCGGCCCGATCTGGTGGCTGAATCTCCAGATCGAATCAGAGGACCCTTTAATCTCTCCAAATTGAATTGGAACCCTCCAAATGAATTTAGAGAGATTTGGAAAGATTCGGAGATAGACACAGCTTTAAATGTTTTTTCTACATACCACTAGGTAGCAGGCAGCTTGTGAAAGCTGAGATGCTGGGGCGGATGGAGCATCCCACAGGAGTGTGGGGGGCTCCCCAGTGCACTCAGTAGCAGACCCAGAAATGAACCAGAAGCACTTCTGGTCCACTTCTGGGTCCACCAGGGAGCATGCTCCCCTGGCTCGGTGACTGGTGCTTCCTGGGTCCCTACTCAGAAGTCTTGTGCCCCAGCCTCCTAATAATTTTTGTTGCCCTCTGCTAGACTCTCTCCAATTTGTTCACATCCTTTCTGTAGTGGGGGACCCAAAACTGGACACAGTACTCCAGATGTGGCCTCACCAGTGCTGAATAGAGGGGAAGAATCATTTCCCCCAATTTGCTGGCAACACTTACTAATGCAGCCCAGTATGCCGTTAGTTTTCTTCACAAGTGTACACTCTGCTGGCTCATATTCAGCTTATTGTTCACTGTTACCCCAGGTCAGGGATGGTGCTAGGGGGAGTTTAGGGGGGGCTCTAGTCCCCCCCACTTGCCTAACCCTCCCCCATGTAGTCACCCTTTCCAGTGTCACCCCTCCCCCCAGGCTGCTGCTGCAGTTAAGCCTTCACGGCTCTTGCTTGCAGTGCAGTCTCCCCATTGGGAAGGGGCTGGCACTGCCCCTGCCCTGAGTCCTTTTCTGCAGAGCTTCTACTTAGCCAGTTGGTCCCTAGCCTGTACTGGTGCATGGGATTGTTCTGTTGTAAGTACAGGACTTCACATTTGTCCTTATTAAACTTCATGAGCTTTCTTTTAGTCCAATCCTCCAATTTGTTTTTCTGAATACCACCCCTACCCTCCAATGTATCTACTACTCCCCCTGGCTTGGTGTCATCTGCAAATGTGCTGAGGGTGCACCCCATCCTATCTTCCAGGTCACTGATAAAAATTCAGATGTTCTTGTTATTTTATTTATTGCAGGTGGTTGATAAAGTTTCAGAAGATGCCAAGATCATAAAGCAATATGTGAAGAATACTTATGCTGCTACCCACAATGCATATTATCTGAAGGTTGTGGATGTAAGTCTTGAAAGGGTATAGAATATTGCAAACTAGGTGTTTAAAATTGGTCTGTAGACATTTAGGGTTCTTACAGACCTGTGGTTGGGGCAGGGAATAGCGCTTTACTTTCAGTTTGGTGTGCCCCCACACCAATTGCAGCACGTGCCCAGAAGACCCTGGGTGAGCGGCAGGGCTGGGCCCAGGCAGGGGGAGGGGGGGTTCCAGACTCAGGGCAGAGGCTCCTGGCTGCTGGAGGCAGCACATAACCTCCTTCCAGGCCCAGGTGAGGGCTTGCTGCAGGTTGGCAAGCAGCTGCTAGGGGGCAGGCAGGGCTAGGTTGTTGGGTAGCAGGTGCCATGAATATGACCGCCAGGGCCAGAATGGAGTCCAGCACCTAGCAATCATTATCCATGTCCTACACTGCCTGGCCTAGGAGGGCGTTCTGCTCCTGCAGCAGCTGGATCTGCTTGTGCACTAAGGCTAGGAGCTCTGCCCATAACTCCTGATCCTATACTTCCTCGCACCAGTCCTGTGCATCCTCATGGGGAATGTCCTCCACCCCACCCAGGCCCATGATTCCTCCACCCACTCCTGCAACCTCACCACCAGCTGCTTCAGGAACAAGGTGCAGTCCTGCATCTGCCTTTGAGAGAGCTGCCACATCCACAGTGCCCCGGCTGTGGGCGGTCACAACCCTGAGGCTGCACCCCAGTTGCCTAGGACAGCCTCTCCCCCGTGTACAGCTTCGGGCCCTGTACAGCCACAAGACAGAAGCTGTTTGTGAGAGAGTTTGCAACTTTTCTGATAAAATACCAGGGGCCATATGCTGCCCAGCCTCAGATCAGGAGTCAGGCGTGCATGGGTCCTCAGGGACCACGCTGCATTGGGGTGGGCAGGCCCAGGCCCAGGTGGGCACCAGCCTAGCGCCCCAACCCCGCTCATTCCCCTGGGGCTAGAGGGCTGGTGGGTGCTGGCCGCAGGCAGCCTGCCTCCCCTACCCTCTTACCAAGGCAGGACTGGCCAAGCTCCTGGAAGCACCTGCTACCATGGCTCCAGAACCTGCTTCCTGCCACTGCCCCCCCCCCCCCCCCCC
>NW_017729022.1:174358122-174358714 GCF_001723915.1 Gavialis gangeticus
CTCCTGCCTCAGGCCAGCTGCTGTTTTGTGCTGCTGCCCAGCCCATGGTACCTGGGCTTCTGGGGTGGAGGGGAAGGAAGGGGGACACATACAACTCCAGAATGACTGGGGCGAGGAGATGCCCATGCCCCGACCCTCCTCACAGGAGGCCTCTCCAGGGAGGTGGCCCAGGGCCAGCCCTCTAGTGCACCAGCACTATGCCCTGAGCATGCCCCTGTTGCACATCGTGGGCACTGCGTGAGGAGCTGTTTGCATGGAACAAGGGGTGCCTGACCCACTAGGCCCTGCTGCTGCTGATTGCCATGATGGCCTTGGTGCATCTGCACACCTGGTACTGGACCCTGAGCTACAACAGCACAGGGGGCAGGTCCAGGCTGCCCTGCAACCTCTACTGCCACCTGGAGGGCTACCTGTGGCTGTATTATGTGTCCCTGCCCCCACCCCGCAGCCAAAGAGAACATTGCTGCCAGCATTGACATGTTCCTCAGCATGAGAGGCCTATGCCTGCCTAGCTTTAGGGACATGGGCTGCTGAAAGTTTGACACTGCCTCCTGCCTCCCTGTGTGCTGCGGTGGGGGGGGCGTGGAACCCG
>NW_017729022.1:174358753-174360936 GCF_001723915.1 Gavialis gangeticus
GAAACATGTGCAGAGGTAGCAGGGACCAGGCTGGGGAGGGCCCTCTCCTCAGTATGGACCTTACCCCATGGCCAGGGCTGGCACAGATGGTGGCCCCACTCAGTCCTGGCTACTGGTGATGGCGTGTGACTCCAGCCAGTATCCTCTGATGGTGGGGTGTCATGCGCAGGCACCCAGCCAGGGCCCCCCACTCCCCCATGGGCAGAAACCAATGCTGCTGGAGGCCAGCGGTGTCATGGCCAGCTGTACCTTGTGGCTGCCCCTGGGGCTGTGGAGCTCGCGAGGCAGGTACTGGCCAGGGCTCTGAGCTGCTGGTGGAAACTGCAGACATGGAGCTCAGCACAACAGGCAGCTGAACCCCCGAGGGGCCCTCCTCTGGTAATAATTGCAGTTGGTCTTGGTGACCCACTGTGCCTGCATAACCTTGATCTTTATGTGGCACTGCTGCACCAACAGGTCGTGCCTGAAGTTCTGCATCTGGCTTGGCAGTGCCTCATACATGTGGGCATCCGAGTGCCTGTCCCGCTTAGACTAGTGCTGCACCTCACCCAACAGTGCCACAAAGCTGTGAGTCTCCTCCTTGGTCTAGTTATTGCCCCAGGTGGAGGGCATGGGCATGGGTGCAGTGATAGCTGCGGGCACTAGCATTGGCATGGGCACCGACACAGTAGTGGGCAAGGAGGATGAGGCCATCATGAGTCCCACGCCCAGTTGGTGGTCCTCAACTCAAGGAACCAGAGGGTGGAAGATCTGTGGGGGCAACACATTCACAAAGGAAATAAATAGATGGAAGAAGGCAGCATCTGGTAATTTTGCTGAGCCACTACTTGCAGATGGACCAACACTGTCTATATAGCCCTGTTTAATAGTCTCATGTATGTCCCATGACCTCAGCATCATAAAGTACTGATCCCTCTTTAGTATGTGTGCAGCTCTTGTATGTTAGCTGGAATTCTGGTTCACTAGGCTGAGTCATATGGCTCAGATGTTCAACACAATGGGTGCATCTACACACAACACTTATTCAAGTTGTCTAATTAGCTCCTCAGTAAAGCATCACCATCTACAGGAGTAGTGCTATTAGGCCAGAGTAAAGTAATTAACTCTGTTGCAGGATAGTACTGCCCAACACAGGTACTATTCTATGATAGAGTTTAGTGCACCACAATGCATGTGTAGACAGTGACCAGGGCTTGCTGGAGCATGAGGGTGCTACAGTACAGGGCTGCCTGCCAGCTAGCCCCGCAGCGTAGCACCCTTGTGCCCCAGTCAGCCCCTCCACAACACACTGAGCCAGGCAGCAGCAGCTCCAAGCTGGCAGGCTGACCCCCTGGGCTTCCCACCAGCCAGTGTTGTGCCACCCTGGCTCAGCATGAGGCAGTCCCGGGCATATGTTATAAATGCTGCACCCAGGAGCAATAAGCTCCAGTGCAAACTGTACCAGAGTTTCTGTAATCAAATTCATTTCACACGTAGACATGCCCAGTAAGTTGAACATCTCAAACAGTTTTTGTACAGTTTATATCGCTAGTATTTGATCTTGCCCATCACTTAGATTGGGACTGCCATAATTTAACACATACAAAACACAGAAAATCTCTGAGGCACAAGTAAGCTGGAAGGGAACATGTTTCAAAAGGGAGTTTAGAGGAGTTTTAAGGCCAGTCTTGCTTCAGAGTTCCATTATCTGAAGTGACTCAGAAAAAGGGTTAGTAGGGACTATAACACAAGCACCCTTGTCACATTGAGAGTGCACTCCCTTGAGTGCTCTTGGATTCTCATAGAAGCACAAAGCAATATTTAAATGCACAGAAATGAGCAGACCTGTGGAAACAAGGCTTGTTATGATTTTCACCTTTATCTTCCTAGACTGCTGCACATCTGCATCCCAGGATGACAGCCTGTGTACTGACAGCAGTTCCTGAAAGCCTTTGCCAGAGAATTTCACATCCTTGAGAAACTCTTCTGAGCCCACTCAGACTCTTTCACTTCTTCCATCTTCTTGTTCATTTTCTCAACTTCCTCTGTCAAGAATTTTGTTATAATTTTCCAGGTATGACATCTAATATTGGATGTTTGCCTTGAATTTGTCCCCTTCTCACTGCTACATCCGGGAAAAGAAATCTGGGGGCATCAGGTAGCCCTTTATTCTCTGTTTCTCCTCAAACTTTACCTGTGGCAGC
>NW_017729022.1:174361078-174363324 GCF_001723915.1 Gavialis gangeticus
CCCCCCCCCCCCCCCCCTCGCTGGCAGACCCTGCTCTCCAAGTACGTGGAAGTGAGGAGCAAATTTGAAAACAATAACCTTGAAATTAAACATGGTTGTCACAATTTGTATACAGTCATTGGTTCCACAATGTGACTGTTATGCAAAAAGCACCTTGATTTTTAATTTTTCTACCTTTCATTTTAATTGAATGTCCTCTAGATCTTTTGTCAAGAAACAGTGAGAACACAAGCTGCTCTTCATCTCCCTTCTCTGTATTACTCATTTTACACATTTGTGTCTGCTTCTGTATTTTTAAGAGGAACAATGCAGTTCTTATAAACTCCTTGAGATTCTCCACACCCTTGTTCAATCACCCTTCTAACTGCCCCCACAACTCCCTCAATTCCCACAGTACTGGGGAGAGGGTAGGGGGAAATTAGGTGACCAATACTGAACAACACATGATGGGTAAAGGCTCCACCCCAGATCAAAGGCATTATGACATTCTCCATTATTCACTATCTAATTTCTTATGCATCCTAACACCCTGTCACCCTGTTTGGTTTTGCATTACTTGCTTGCATTGATTTCCAGGTCTACTTGAGTTGTTGCTATTACTTTTGATGCAATTACTTTAGAAAACTTACAGAGTACCAAAGTACTCTGGCCATTCACCTAGCTGTTTTAGGTCTCCCTAAAGTTCCTTGCACTCCTCCCTGTTTCCAACCATGCTGAACCCCTTTTTGTAAACTGTAGGTTGCACTACCTCAGTACTCACCACTCCCTAGTTATTCTGAGGCATCCCCTTGTTAACCTTTTGCCTTGAAGAAAACAGACACCTACCATATAAGGGGGAAAGGGAGCTTCTGTTAACTAGAACCCTCTTATACACTGCAAATGTAACAAATGGATCCATATTTTTAGCATTCTGGAAATGCTTATCATTGTGTGTGATGATTCACGCATCCAACCTGTGTTTTTCGTTTAAGTGGGAATGCCAAGCATCACAATGTCTGACGAATTTTTAAAAGGAATGCATAAGGTTCAGACTCTTAGGGGCACTTGTACGTATGATGAAAGTTAGCTGTTTTTGCAGTTTGTGTCACGCTGTACATATGTGGGGTTTTTTTTCAATTTAAGTGAGTTTGCTATCTTGCAAACTAAACCACATCTGCATGTAGTTTAGTTTGCAACCTTGCTATTTGTAACGTTGCAGCCTTTGACAGCTCACCTCCGCACCATGGGAGAGGCAGGCTGAAGGCAGAAGCAGTAGGGGTCAGAAGCAGGCTTGTTGCATAAATTGCTGATTTTATCTCCTGGAGGCTAGTCTAATTCACCTCTAGAAGACAGTCACACTTTTAGGCTGGGTCTAACTCTATTTTATTGCTTGCAAGCAGGCCGACAGAGGAGCTTGTTGCTTAAATCAGTGTCGACCCTAAATAAAGCACGCGCGCTGCTTTTATTGAGCTAGCAATTTTTAGTTGGCATGTTACATTTTGATTGGTCATTACAAAACAAAACCTGGGCAACATGTAAGACATGGGTAGTGGGCCATCCTGTACCATATGGGTGGAAAGTTACAGAATGCAGGGGTTAATACTAAAACAAGGAACAAAGAAACATAGAGAAAAGTATCTATTTTCGCTACAGGCTGAAGGCAGAAGCAGTGAGAGGCCTGATCTTTGAAACTTTTTATTGATTTTTTCACCCCCCCCAGCAGAGCCTGCCTGCCTTTCCTGCAGCAGGAGGATGAGCTGCCAGCAGGTTCTTTGCTGCTGGAGACCCTGAACCTTCCCTCCATGGCAGTGGTGCCCATAGGCAGCACCCAACTGCCAGCAGCCCACCCAGGCAGCCCCGGGGGGTGCTGCTGCTGTGGAGGGAAGGACCAGAAGGACCGGCCCCCCCCACAGCTCAGGGGCTGCTTGACCTGCTGGCAGCTCATCTCTAGCTGCAGGAGATGCAGGCAGGCTCCATGGAAAAAAAAAAAAGGGTCAGGGCCCTCACTGTAACTGACAGATGCCTCTAAATTGAAACAGTGGGTTTTTAATTGTCACAACTGAGAACCCACCACTTCAGTTTAGGGGACTAAACTAGGGGTGCACTGATAGAGATTTCTTTGGCTGACATCAACTGGTGATTTTTAACAAGCCATATCAGCTGATACCAATCTGATGGCTAATATGAAGCGAGGCAGCTTGGAGAGGGAAAGGGCAAAGGGGGAGGAAAGGGGCATGGGGGGAGGGACAGATCAAGGCCCCCACAGT
>NW_017729022.1:174368324-174371264 GCF_001723915.1 Gavialis gangeticus
ACCCCCTCCCTCACCGTGGGGACCTCAATCTGCTGTCCCCCCACACCCCTTCCCCCACAAAAGCCTTACCAGCCAGAAGCTGTTCTCCATGCTACCATGCTGCACTGCTGCTGCGTGCCAGCACAGGGCATTTATCAGTGACATTCTTGCCCACATCAGCCAAAAAAAAAAGCTGATTGCCAATAATGTCAATTTTCCTTATATTAGTGCTGGCACAATATGGAACCAATGTATTGGTGCACCTCTAGACTAAACCCATGTCATGTGTACAAGTGGCCTGAAGTGGCTTGATTTCTAGAGGTACTTTAGCCGAAGTTGTGAGAGCTCAGTAGTAAGTGGGAACTGAAAACACTCTAAACCTTAGAAAAAATTCAAACATCAACAGGGATATTTCCCTAGGTGGACAGAACTGAAGCACAGTAGTGTATACTGAACCCCTAGGGGAAAAAAGTGCTAATCTTAGTACAGATAGGCCTTTCAGAATCACAGTTTAAATAACCTTTTCATGGATACACTCAAAATTTGCTGAGTTCCATTAGCAACTTGCCAGGAACATGAGTTACAATTTTGTATAAAGTACAGCTTATAAAACACCCCTACAGATTCCAGACTGAAGGCCATATCTTAAGACAAACTACACATCAAACTGATTCCAAATGCACTGAATACTGGGATCCATAAGCTTCACAGACAGCACCCCTGTAAAGCTGGGCATCTAGAAATGGCATTGTAAAACTCTTTAGGTCATACTTTACTTGCACTTTGGATGTTTGTGCCCAACACTTTTGGCTTCCCATAATGCTAAAGCTGTTCTGGAGCACAAACTGAAAAGACAACTTTCCTTGAGTATAGGTTAGTGTTGTTTTCTTAATAATCTTATCTATACCAACTACTCACTTCTGCTGTTCCATCCAGAGCCCCTCTTCCTCTATCTACCTCTTCTTCCTGTCTCAGTCTTTCTTCCTCCTCTTTCTTACATCTCTCTTCTTTCTTTTGTAAATGCTCTCGCTCTTCCTCTTCACAGCACCTTCCTTCTTCCTCTTCTTCCCTGTTTCATCCATTCAGTAAGACATTTCAGCATCTTTACAATCTTAGATCAAGTTACTTTGTACCATTATATGTTCTGGTCCAGGTCAAAAGTTATAGCTGCACAGATATATGTCGTTGCAGCGAGCACATGGTAAGAGCGCCCTTTGATTTGTGATATCTTTCAGTATTTAGCATGCTTATACCTTCCATTCCAACATTTCTCAGTCACGTTAAAGATGTGGAATAGAGCACCAGCAAGGGTTTGCAGAACTATGATTTACCAAGTATGAATTCAGGATTATAACTTGAGAATCACTTTCTAATAGTTTCTGTCAAGAGATAATGTGGGGAGGGGAGGTAAACCCTAAAATGTCTTGGAGCTCAAATTTAAATTATTCCCTGCACATTCTTAACTGCTTAAAAGGTATTACACAGCTCCTACTCGATATATTAGCTGAACAAGGTGGTACTGGGTATACATTCACTGCCTGCTGAAAATTTGTAAGATGAGAATTACTTTCTAGTTCAGCCTGAAGGATTGTGGACTTGTGAGAACTACTTGAGCAAAATATGGTCCGCGGGCTGTATCCGGCCCACCAATCATTTTTATTTGGCCCGTGGCACCCACCAACAAATTGTGCCCTACCCAACCCTTCTGTCCATGAGGGTGGGAGTGAGGCGCCCATGTATACACACACCTCCAACATACCCTATTGTGCCTGGCTCCCACCCTTGTGGGAAGAAGGGCCCAGCCAAGCCAGCACACAGCTTCTGGGAGGGGTGCTGCTGCAGCCCTCGGTATAGGTGGCGGAAGACCAGTACTAATGGGGTTCAGCCCCCGCAAACATGGGGCAGCCCATGCAGCAGGAGTGGGGAGGGATGAGCACACACCCAGGATTGCAGCCTGGCATGTGGATGACTGGCTGCCCAGTATAGCAGGCAAGTACTGGTTGATTCTGTGAAAGGGAAGGGGCTGGGGGCACAGATTGAGGCCCCTGCGGTGAAGAAGGGAGTGAAGCAGAGGCAGGGGCAGGGGCTGGGGTGAATGGGGCCCTGGCCGTGCTAGGTGGTGGGATAATCAGAGCCCAGGTGGCTCATTCAGGGGCACGGGGGAGCTCCCACCACTGTGTACGCCCCAGTGGAGGCCCTGTGGGCATGCCCTCCAGCTGTGCGTGGGGTGGAGGTGGCTACTGCTGTGTGCTGGACTCTGTGTGCTGCTGCAGCTGCCCTGGGAGTGGCACGATGCCACATGCATGTTGCTGCTGGGCTGTGCTATACCTCTGCTCGCCCAGTGGCAGGATGCATATGATGTCACATGGCTCTCGAGGCAGCAGCACACAGAGTCCAGTGTGCAGCAGCAGCCACTTCCAGCCCATGCACAGATCCGGGA
Organism: Gavialis gangeticus; assembly: GCF_001723915.1. Lineage (NCBI taxonomy): Eukaryota > Metazoa > Chordata > Crocodylia > Gavialidae > Gavialis > Gavialis gangeticus. The sequence goes on from NW_017729022.1 coordinate 174,370,744, forward strand.
GCATGTGCCCCTGGCGTGTATGCAGCATCAGGAATCCCCCCCCTCCCCACCACATCCCTGGATGAGCCACCTGGGCTCTAATTGTCCTACCACCCGGCCCAGCCATGGCCCTGTTCATCCCAGCTCCTGCCCCTGCCTCTGCACCACTCAATCCCTCTCCATTGGGACCTTGATCTGCATCCCCCATGGCCTTTTGCCCTCCCCCCACCCCTTCCCCCACACTTACCTGCTGGGGGGGATGCGCAATGTGCGCACACACTCAGCACCCCCAAATATTTTTTTTCTCCCCTGTCTATGCTCCGCTTCCCAGGCATCTGGCTCACTCTGGGCAGCAGGTAAGGAAGTGGTGGGGGCAGGGCTGCAGCTGCCTGGGGGCACAGAGCATGGGGCTGGGGCTAGCTGCAACACAGAGCCCGTGCCCAGGGAAGCAGCAGCGGTGTGGAGCTTTGGTGGGCAGCATGCGTGTGTGAAGGAGGATGGGATTGCGCACCATGGGGAGCAATGGCCTCCCCCCCCCCCCC
>NW_017729022.1:174371320-174373907 GCF_001723915.1 Gavialis gangeticus
CCCCCCCCCCCCCCCATGGTGCACAATCTCAACAGGCAGTGGCAGCGGCAGCAGGCAGGGGTCGTCAGGGCACTCATGCCTGGTTCAGGCGCCAGTGGGGCATGGTTCTGGCCAATGCTGCACATTGCAGTGAGGGGCACAGCCTCCGCTGGGCGGTCTGTATCACCCACACTTGCACAGCATGGAAGAAAAGCCCCAGGCACTGGAGCCAGCTGCCTTCCCCACTGGGGCTGCACACAGGAGGAAAGCCCCAGGCGCCTTCCCCTGGGGAGTGGGGAAGGCAGCTGGCTCCAGCATTTGGGGCTTCCCTCCCAAGTCCAGCAATCATTTCTATATAGACTACAGAAAAACAAATCATGACAAAAAAATTTTGTAATAAAATTACAATGTTATAAATAGGTGTTTGACTTTTAGTGTATGATTTGTTTTTTTTCTGGTTCTAAGATGGCACCCCCCACCCCCAAAGAAGTATTTTGCAAATATACAAAGGGAGGGACTTCTGGTAGCAAAGGTCAGGGATTAGTGGGTGGGACTTCTGGTCCCAAGATGTTGACCAGGGGGCGGGGCAACTGCCAAGGGGCAGGGCTACCCATGCAGTCCTTGACAGCTCACCAAAACTCGTTAAGCGGCCCTCCACCCAAAATATTGCCTGCTCCTGTATAAGAGGTATCAGCAAAAGTAAGAAAACTGCAACTTCCAAGGTACTCTAAGGATGCCAGCAGTTCTCTTACCCTCTGCCCCTCAAATGCTCATTACGTATAAAAGCTTAAGTGCAAATGGTACAACATCATTTTTAGGAGAAAACTGACACATACTACATCTTTAAATAAAGACCTCTTTTGCATATCTATTTTTATTAGTCAAAGCCCCAAAATTTCATCATGTTTCAGGAAAAGGTGAAGGAGGCAGCATTTTCCTGAGTATCAATTCCAAACACCACTGTTTTAGTCTTCTAGATGTATAGTCACAGATGACATACTTATGCAGAGAACTTTCTTTCCCTAACTTGTCTCTCTTTTTGACAAGCAAATGTATTTGTTTAGTTACAACTGAATCAAAAGGACTCCAACTGCATTTCTCCCAGTATTTGAAGTAAAGATCAATACAAGTGACAAACGTTTTACCTTCTACAGGCCTTGATGCATGTGCAAGTGATTTATTTAAATGTGGATTTAACTGCATCTGATTTACATGCTTGCTTATTTAGATGAGGTAGATACACATTCATTTGGTCTTGAGTATTAAGTTATGTACCTCATAGTGCTATTGGAGGGCGCTTACATGCCATGATGTTTTTTTTATAGATTCACGTAGTTTGAATTCTCATTCATCAAGTGGCACTGTTCTAGATGGAAAATATATCTATTTAATTTTAATTTAGCTTTAATTACATAGCTTTAATTTAATACTCCAAAAGCTTAAATAGAATAAATATTAAAATGTTAAATATTTAATATTTAAATAGTTAGCTTCAATAGCTGAGCTTTAATTTAGCTGTAATTAAAACTATATATATTATATAAAGTAAATTAAAGCTTTCTTCTCTGTAAAGAATAAAATGTATTTGCTTGCTATTCTGAGCCTCGTTTCTTCTTTGTATGGAGGAAGGGGGCAGGAGAGCGGTTGAGGGGCTTAGCATTGGAGGTGGGGGATATATTAGCCACCGTATAGGACACAGCTATGGCATTCTCTGGGGTGCAATGTGGATATATGCGGCTACAATTAAGTATTTTTTCCAGGCAGCAAAACAAGGCAGCTATATGATAGTGCAATGCACTCAAAGCCTGCAGGAAGGTACTCTGAATCAAGGAAGCATTTGTTCCAGAACACTTTTCATTTGAGGGATCTGTATTTGCAGACCTTGCAATGATTTCAGGCAGAGAACTGGCCCTTTCAGTATGTCACAGGCACCAGGTCTCTGAGAAGACAGCAGTGGTTTCTCTGACTGCTAGCTCAGAGTCTTTTGTTGCTGATATGATTAAGGCTGTGAGGGGCCGTGGCTGATTCTTGCTAACATGAGAGCAACCAAGCAACAACAGATGGAAATGGCCATCCCACCACTGTTTTTGGTTAAGGGGCTACTTGACTTCACAATGGTAGCAATTACCAAGTTGATTGCTGACTAATTGCTCCTAAGTGCTAGCCTTCCAGTGTGTATCCTTTTGCTTGTGAAATTTAAAGGCTGTATGGGCATTCTTATTTTGGCTATAGCAGCCTGTATTTCTAGTTATCATAAAGGTAAAATTATAGCAGGTTAGCATAAGGGTAAATTTAACAGGGCATAACACATAGGACCATAAAATCTCAGCCAGCTCTTCACTGTACCTTAGCTGAAAAAATGCTTCAGGGTCTCAGGGGGTTGCACTGAAGGTTGGGGGGGCTGCTGGCAAGGACTGAAGGGTCTGAGCAAGGCCAGGGGCTTCCAGGGCTCCAGTGTGAGCTCCCAGCCCCCAGCCACCCTCCTGGACTCCAATACCCAGCTTGGTGCCTGGCTCCTGCCCTGGCTGTTAGTCACACACCTCACCCACCACATTCCTCACACCATAGTTTCATAGTTTCATAGTGTCTAGGGTTGGAAGGGACCTGA
>NW_017729022.1:174377580-174378982 GCF_001723915.1 Gavialis gangeticus
GTTTTCCCAGACATGTCCTCTTTTTTGGCCCCCAGTCCTCCTGTCCTGGAGGGTTTTTAAAATGTGACCAAATGTCTGGGTTTTTGTTTTGCCTCTGCTTTCCTGGGCACTTCCAGCTTGGCTGCTTGGGGCTGGGAGCAGAGGGAGAAGGTGATTGGCTGTTGGGAGATCATGTGCTCTGCACGCGGGCCCTGGCAAGCTGCTTGTAGGTGAGAGAGAGACACAGAGAGTGTGCGCACTTGTGTGCGAACTGTGTGGCCAGCAGGGCTGGGGGGGCTGCGGGTTGGGAGTGAGGGGCACTGGCAGGGCTGTGGGGGCTGTGGTGGCTTAGGAGTTAGGGGCAGATGCAGGGCATGGGCATATCACTGCCCCCCCAATCATATACCCCTTCCCCCTCTTCTCTTCCTCCTCCTCCTCCTCTCCCTTCCCCTCCCTCCCCCCTACAGGTGTCCTCTTCTTTGATACTGGAAATATGGTAACCCTAGAAACGAGCAACATGAACAGGAATATTAATTAGAAAACCATCTGTTAAGTGGGGAGCACTTTCCCTCAGGCCCACCTGGACGGAGTGTGGAAGGGGTGAGAGAGCTTCCCCAGGGGCTGGGGTGAGATTTTTAATTTCCCAGGCGCAGTACTGCCAACCCCACCCTGTCAAAAATCATGAGACAAACGCTTAAAAATCAAGAGATTTGGAATCTAAATCATGAGATGCTATTTTGGAAGTGTGTGTGTGGGGTGTTATTTGTGAAGGTGTGGGGAGATGTGTGTGTGTGTGAAGGGTTTGGAGCCCAGGGAGGTGGGGTTCTCACACACCCTGGCAGGATGCGGGGTGCTGTGGGTGCAAGCAGCAGGGCTGGGGGGCTGTGCGTAGGGAGTGAGGGGCAGACAGACACAGGTGGGTAGATGGGCAGATCAGGGCGTGGGTCATGTGACAGAGCTACAGGCAGCTCATCCAGAGGCACAGGGGAGAGGTGGACAACTCTCCACCACTGCATGCACCCCCAGGGGAGGCATGGGGAGCAGGTGCCCCCCATATTTGTGCCTGGGGCGGAGGCAGGTTGCATACTGTGGGCTTGGGGCTTTTCACCCTGCTGCCTTTGCCCTGAGAGCCACGTGACACTGCTAGGCAGGCAGGGGATGTGCAGCCAGTGTGTGGCTCCTGGGACAAAGACAGCAAGGCACAGAGCCCTGAGCCCCAGGCACAAATCCAGGGGGCACTTGTCCCCCATGCTTCCCGCAGGGATGTATGCAGAAGCAGGGAGCCACACCCCCATGCCATGCTCGTGGACAAGCCACCCAGGTTGGCTTAAAAGTGGCATATAAAGGTCTGTTTTTTTGGGAATTAGCTTATAGGTGTAGATATATGCACCATAAAGGTACAGGACAGGCATCAGGGGTTAAC
>NW_017729022.1:174383982-174385359 GCF_001723915.1 Gavialis gangeticus
CACCCCCATGCCATGCTCGTGGACAAGCCACCCAGGTTGGCTTAAAAGTGGCATATAAAGGTCTGTTTTTTTGGGAATTAGCTTATAGGTGTAGATATATGCACCATAAAGGTACAGGACAGGCATCAGGGGTTAACTGGATTTCTAAAGAGCTTGGGAGACACACACACAGCTTCTCATGGCTCTGAAAGCAGACAGGCTGTCTAGCACAGGAAAGCCAATGGATGGACACAGCCTGAGAATTCAGGGGGGCACGCCATAACACAACATCACAGCCTTCATGGCAGATAGGTTGCCTAACACAACAAGAATACACAGCCTGGGAACCAAAGAAGTATGTACCATACTGTCCCATAACACAAGATAAGTAACACCAGCAACAAGGCCTCAGAGAGAGGGGCCTAAGTCCCAGTTTTGGGGGAACAGACCAAATTAGGAGAAGACCCAGAAGGCTACGTGGATGTGTGACCACAGAGAGACAACCAACCAGAGATAGCCGCGGATGAAGAGTCATCAGGAGTCATCAAGGGGGAAGGAGAATACAAAAGCAGAGACTTGAGATTACAAAAGGGTCCCTCCTTTTGTCCTGTCCCTCCTTGCTGTCCCTCCCTGTTCCATCTCCTCCCTCCTTCTCTTCATTGAGAAGGGTCCCCACCCCCTGGGAAGGGTGCCTGAGGCCACCATGGACCAAGGGCATACCAGCAGCTCAACTCATGCATCCCACTGGAAGGGAGCTGTGGGCCTTGGCATCTCACCTCCAGACTGCTGACATCTAAGAGAAAGAGCTTCAGAGTGGAGACTGCATCCTGACCAGATGTACTTTGCCTCTGATGACAGCCCTAGGATTGGTAGATATAGGATTGTTTGTATTGTTGCTTTTTTGTTATCACTCTGTATCAATAAACTCACCTATTATCAACTGGCAGGTGTTGTGGTCAGTCTGAGGGTTGTGCTAACCTGGAACAAAAGTATAAGGGCTGTGTTCCTAAAATCCAGTGTCAACAATTGGCCGCTCTGTGTGAATGAACAGGGTCCTTTGGCTCTAAGGTCCTTGGGAAGGGTTACAGTCTTTTGTGGATGGTTACAAGAGCAGTTATCTGTTTGCTGTGGAGTCTGTGAGGTGAAGGTTACAGGTGCAGGTTATGGCAAGGCAGAGTGTTATCCAGGGAGTGCAGCTTCAGAGAGATCAGAGACAGATACCCTGGGATCCTGCGTGGACCAGAAAATAGAGGCAGCAGAAGGCACAGACAGAGACAAGGCATGTTACTGGACATCTGCTCAGGCAGTGTCAGCCCCATCCCATGACTCGCTCTGGCCTCCCATTCACCCCAGCCCCACTCCCTCCCTCACTGTGGGGGCCTCATTCTGCCCCCCCCC
>NW_017729022.1:174385883-174401649 GCF_001723915.1 Gavialis gangeticus
CTGTGGGGGCCTCATTCTGCCCCCCCCCCGCCCCTTCCCCTCCACAGACTTACCTCCACAGAGCTGCTGTACATGTGCCAGAAAAAAAAATCCTGAGATTTGATCTCTCTATTGGGAGATCATGAGTTAGAATGAATTGACTTGGAAACCAGGAGTCTTGTGATTGTTTCATGAGAGTTGGTATTACTGCAGGTGGCTTGGAGGGTCTGTCCTGGGACCTGGCTCCAAAGTCCTGGAGACCCTTGCATAAAGCTCCTTGGTGCTGCCACCCTGCCCAGCACCCATCTTGGAGCTGGTCCCACATGGGGCATTTCCCCATAAGAGCAGAAGTGAAAACTGCTCAGGCTTTGCAGCTTCCCAGAAGAGCCAGGCCAGCTCACACAGCTCAGACCCCTCTCGGGACGCTCTGTCTTACTTGTGAAGTGAGTCTGCTGGTTCTTAACCCTAGCAGACAGGTGACCACAGTCAATAAAAGACACTGCCTCTTGCATGATTCCTGGAATACCATAGCTATAACATCAATCTAACATTACCATAAGTTACTTAATTATATCATGCTTCCATGAATTCTCTTTCAGTTTCAAGTGGGAATTCTCTTCCTTGGTTTCCTGTCCTAAATAACTGTGTGGTATTGCTGTATTTTGCAGGCAAATGCAGCTATACTGAGTAAAGCTCAGTGTTACTCAGAAGCTCATTTTGAGGCTAATTCTGTCTACAAAATGCTTTGAAATCCTTTGTATTTTGCACTTCTGGGAGTGCATGTTGCTGCTATTCATTGAATTGTGATGGGCTAGCTGGTAATGATTTGACCTAGGGGTTTTGAAAGGGTAAAAAAATGATTGGAGAGCTTGGGATTCCCTTTCCTCACCAATCAGGCCCGGAGACACCATCCATGTCCCCCAGTTGGCTCCTCAGGTCACTTGGAGGGGGATAAAAGGGCAAAGCAGCTGACTCAGAGAAGCCAGCCAGTGAGGGACCACAAGGAAGGAGTTTTAAAGAGCTGGCAAGAGCTGGGCCAGCGGGGAGGGAGCAGTTGCCCCAGACGAAGCTGAAGGAGTGGGACCCACAGGCAGCAGTGGAACTCTCAGCAGCGCGGCGTGCGGCCGGCAGGAGAGGCTCCTTGCTGGGTGCCAGGATCCCCAGGGAGAGGCTGCAGCCAGCAGGAGAGGTTCTTGGCTCCAGCTAGAAGTTGAACAGTGATCCGAGAGGTTTCCAGCTCTGCTTCCAACTTCTCCAGCAAGAGGCAGGGCAGCTCGACATGAGGTAGGGGCTCTGGGAAAGCCAAAAGCCCTAGCAGCCTAGGGCAGTCCCAGCAGTGGTGGTTGTATGGTAGAGTTTCTGCCTACCATGTAGGAGATCTGAATTCAAGTCCTGTCTGGGTCAAGCGACAGGGGGAGAAATTATTGCTGGAGTGGAGGGGGTCATTGTGTTTTCCCTCTTCCTCCCCCTCCAGGTTCCTGTGCCCTATTTGTTGTGTTGTTTGCATTTTATGCTCTCTCAAACCTGTCTTGTGTTAACTGGATGAATATGTCTACAAATGTGAATACCTAACCCTTATTGAATCCTGTCCCCTTGGGGCATTGCAGTGTCCCCTTTACCCCCTGGTTTATATATGTTATGTTGCCACCACTGTTTCTTTCATTAAAAGCTATATGGTTAAGTCCCCACTGGTGATCTGGCTCTGCTCTATAGGGGAAGGAGGGGCCCTACACCTCCGACAGCGCTTGTGCACCTACTCAGCTCCCTTCAGTTGGAGATGGGGTACATCTTGGAGTACCACCCGGGTTACAGATTGAGACTAAAACACAATAGAGAGTAATTACACAGACAGCCTGTATACTTTTCTTCCTTTCAAAATATCAATCCTTCACATTGCACATTACACAGGACTCATATTAAGACAAAATTCCTTCATTAGGAATACTAATGCTTCCAGTAACCTACATCATTTTACCCCTCCAAAGAAAAAAGAAAACACAGTCTTTTGCTACAACATAAAGGGAGTTTTTTTTAACAAAGTTAAAAGCTTTTGCTTTTTCTTACCTTAACACTTCCTTCACTGCACTTAACATGGAGTCTGACTTTTTATTAGTATAATACATGGAAGTTTTGCCCCTCCCATGACAGTCTTGAATTCTACCTGTACGCCTACTTGAATTTTCAGTGTTGGTAGCAACAGAATCATCTTTATTTGGAGGATCTGAGTTTGCAGAACTTGCCGTGATTCCTGGCAGAGAACTAGCAGTTTCAATACACATCACACTCCAGCTTAAGCTTGGCCTTGAAGCATACCAATCCCCACCCTTCTACCCCATTCCCACTCCACTGGTGATTGCTTGAAGGATGAGGGGGAAACCTCCTAGAACACTGCATTGTCTATCCCACTATTGTGCATGTCAAGGGGCTACTTTCAGCGCTGGTAAACACCAGCTCCATTTCAGACCTGTGTCTGTGCCCTGCACCAAGCATGCCTGGTCTCAGCTCCATTTCACACCCGTGTCTGAGCCCTGCGCTTAGCGTGCCCTGTCTCAGCTCCAAGTCCCACCTGTGTCTCAGCCATTTTAGCTGCAGGGCAGTCCAAGATCCCACTACTGAAACTTCCTAGCTCAAGTGGCTACTTGAATTTTCAAGTTGGCAAATACCAAGGTGATAATTGAGTACTTTGCACTTCCAGCAAGAAAACCTGCTTTATCTATTTAACCTCACTCACACCCAACCACAAGGAAGCGTGGAGATAAGAAATTACAGGCTCTGGAGCTACACTTGTTGGAAAAACCATGTCACTTTCACGATGACAGACCCTAAAACACATAACAGACATTACAAAACCACTCACAGAACCTGGTTCAGCTAAACTATGTCTGTCGCCGCCGGGACTCAACTAGCCGCTCTCGTGCCTCTCTTGCTCGGGTGATGGATGTTACGCACCTCTTGGGCTCGTGCCTCTGCCTGAGCTGGTGACTTCTGCCCGAATCGTTGACCCTGTGGTCACCTGCCATGACTTGATGACCTCAGTGTCCGGGGCCGTTCATCGGGCATGTTCGTTGGCCCTAAGTTTCCTCCTGGCGGTTATTCTTGGGGCTCTGCCACCCCTACACCCCAGCCTCACGCCTCCTGTGTAGCGGCAACAAGCTGGTCGGTGTCTCGCTCCTGGGATCCTGCCGACACTATCTGGCCCACAGTGCGGGTTGGCTACCCTCCTATACCCCTTGGGGCCTGGGGTAGAACCAAAATCAACAAGAAAGAAAAAGGAAGCCCCAAACACAAAACTGGGCATACTGCCTCTTTAACTACCCCCCCGCACTTCACCGGGACACTGGCTGCCTCATCCCCTTAGGCACCCAGTTCCCTGCCTACTCTAAGGCACCTCCCGATCCAGCGGCAATGTTCCCTCCAGTGGCAATTCTCCCTGGACTCCTCGCTGTCCCTCTCCCTCGAGTAGGATCTCTCCCAGAGTGCCTTCTGCCGTCCCTCTGTGGCAATCCAGGCGTCCTCCTGCCACCGGCTCCGCAGCATCGCCGAAATGTTCCTCTCCCTCCTCACTTCTGTCCCGGCCGTTCCTGTTCTCTGGGCCCTGTGCCTCCACTCATCTCTGCTGCGGGGACCTCGGCAGCAACACTCTCCCTCCTCCCGTCAACTCTGCCGTGTGCACCGCCATTTTTATCTGAGCCGGCTGGCATTCAGCGCTGACGTCACCGGCTGGCTGCAGCTGTATAAACAGGCAGCTGATGAGCTGCACGGGTTCTGTGTTCCGCCCTCCACGTGCTGTTTTCCTAGCTGCCGGTGAGTATTCTTGCATCCCGGGACAATGTCTATCGCACTTTAGTTATCACCTGATGACTGGGCCCCTAAATGAGATTTAACCCCATGCACGTGTATCATGTTACAGGTTGTAATACAATATCAGGTTGTAAAGTGTAACATCTGTCATAGCCTTATCATTCCCCAGCACATCAAGGAACCCAACTTCAGTGCAAACATCAGGATTGTAAGGTCTTACTTGTGCTGGGCCACCAGTTTGAGTTTTTCTTCATATGTTGCGTGAAAGGCTTTGCCATCTTTTTCTGCAGAAGAGAGAAAAGAATCTAGGATTCTGATTTATTCATTATGAGATCAGATACATACACACATACACCAGTGAGAAAACCTCAAAGAACCTCTCCTTTGATTTTTTTCAGAAGAAATTAAGACAAATGCGCCCCTGACTTGGTAAATGAAAGCAATACATTTAAATAAAAACTGACACAAATGTGTCTAGGAGAGAGATCCAGCTTTAGTTATTACAGCTTAGTGCCCTAAGATTTTGCATCTTTGATTACGTCTTTAGTTGGAAAGCTCTTCATAGACATAGCTATTAAGTAGGCTCACACTGCATCATGTGGATACAGAGTTTTCAAATATTTAAAAAGCTTCTAATGTAAATTCTTCAAATATGCCTACCAAGTCCATCATAATGTGGATGCAAAAACCGCTTGTGCAAAGGCTAACTTTGTGTTATGGATTTTAACTTTATTCTTTGCAGAATTATAAGAAGACTGCACAAAATAAACTAAATCAAGATGGAAGGAGAAAGTCCTGCTTGAAGCAGTTTGATGACTCCAACTTCCTTAGCAAAATACAATAGTATCCCACCAACCAAGAAACTAGCATTAATACCAATTATTAAGGCTTAAACTGAGAGGGCTTTGGCTGTAACAGAGGTAGACCGCATTAAAAACATTCATATATACAGTATATCAATGATTTTCAAAGATAAATGATTCTGCGCTAGTTCTATAACCCAGCATCTTGTACAGCATGGACTGATCTTCATACAGAGAAGTGTTTTTAATTCAATTACATCAAACATTAATCAAGAAGGAAAATGATACATTAAAGTTGAAGATTTAAAAGTTAGTCAACTAGGACTATTGCTCATCATATTTAATAAGCTGTCAAAATAAGACAGCAGAGAAGTAGCAACCATTTGCTATGATACTGCTTACTGAAGAGACATGTTTCCTGTTTCATGAAACAGAATGAATGATCTTTTTTTTTTTAAAGAAAGAAGAACAATTAGCATAAAATAGGGGTGCACCAATAAATATTTTTTTGGGGCTGATACTGATCCAATTGTTTTGGGAATTGTTACTCTTGGTGGCATTAGGGCATGTAGTGTTGAGATGGAGAAATTCTAGGTTGGTACACTAAAGAGGTTGCCAGGCAAGGTGCGAAGACATTAACTCCTCATGAATAGGAAACTGCTGGATCACATACTGCTTCAGTGCATACACATCTGGATGTAGCTCACATTGCAGGGCCTTGCAGCTTTAGGACCTTCTTACTTTAAACCAGGGATTTGTGCCTGGTTCCTTAGTTGAAAGATCCCATTAAAGTTGTCCAAGGAGATAAAAACTCTCCCCGCCCCCCTCCAGTTTGGCACCTTGTGCCTGCCTCTGTTACTTGGCAGGACCTGCAACTGCTCCTTTGGGAACTGATGCTGCTGCCTACGCCTTGGCAGCCCCTGTATCAACTATGTCCATGCTCCCAGCAATGTTCTCTGTTGCAAGCAGACAAGGGGTTGGAGCCACACTTTGCAGCCTGGCTCATCCCATCTGCTCCTCCTGCACTCCTGGGATCAGCCAACACAGGGTGGGTTGCAGGGATGGTTGCTGGCATCTGCAGGAACAGTTTTAGCAGCAGGGGCTCCTGTTGCCCCCTCAAGTACAGACAGGCAGGGAGGGAGCAGCACTGGAAAGAGCACAGCAGAGTCAGGTGCTACCACTGCTGCCTTTACCTGGCACCAGCTAGATCAGTGGCTCTTAATTTTTTTAGCCTGAAGGCACCTCTCTGCCTCTCTTCTGATGCAGATTGGGGCTGAGTCACTCTCAGCTGGAGTGCCTCAAAATTCAGAAAAGTTATGGAGGGGTGCCTTGAGGTTAAAAGGGTTGAGGACCAGTGCTCTAAAGCCTTAGCTTTGAACAAAATGCTTCAGTATCATTTAATCACTGGGATTTATGGTTGGCATGTGTTCGTATTGCTTACTGTTCATCTCCAGGGAGTCTTCTGTTGGCACCACCTGTGTGATAGTGCATTGACAGTAATCATCTGATTATTGGGAAGCAGTTCTGGAATCCTAAGTATTGTTTAATTTAATCTGAGAGTCATTTATTTTTGTACCATGATAAAGAAGTAAAATCTTTGTTCTTTAGAGATGCCCACAAATGCTTTGGTATAAGATGTGTGATACAGCCTTTTCTGCTGCTTGGCACATAATGATTGGTTCCTAAAAATGGCTCAGTTGTGCCACCAATGACTCACATCTGTGGATTCTTGTTATCTGGAATTTGAAAAGCCTTTTACCTGCTGTAGAGACTTACATCTATGATTGGGACTGTGCTAGTGTTTGTTAATCACACATGAATGTAAGGACTCCTTTGAGTGACTTTCCCTTGCCCTAGATGAGACTTCTTTCTCTCATTTGCCTCATGAATCTGTTCAGTGAGGCTGTGTATTTATAACTGCACATAGTCTTGAAAGTAACTGGGCTTTTAAATCATTTCTTATAATGTTTTTGCTATCACTTAAAAAACTTTATTCATTCCTCACTATAAGTACTTAAGGATATAAATCTGTATCTAAAAATATTAGGGTGATAAATCCTTTAATGGAAAAAAAATATTCCAGGCTCTTTTTAACAACTCACCTAGAATAGATGTAGTAATACATGAAGCGCCTGAGAAGGAGGGTTAGTATATTGTACCATATTTTTTCTAAATGAAGTCTTTTAATTTAAGAAAGCAGTGGTCATTCCAACATCTAGCCTTCTCTGAGTAGAATACTACAGCTTCTTTCTCCAAGCTTGATGTATTGTATTTTCCCCTTTGACTCCATATAATCATTTGCCCATGTGATTCTTAATTTTTTTAAGTACTGCTTCACAATAATAGAAAATCTCATTGAGAGTTTTTTTATATTACACCCTGCTATTGTTTGTGAGCTGCTTTTCATTGCTATTTCACTCTGAAATAGGCTCATCTTGGTTATGCTACTTTTGCCACCAAACATTAAACTATAACAATTATGTTTATTGTTAGCTGGTATAGCTTGCTTAGAGCAGGATTGGCCAGCCTGTGGTACTGGTGCCACAAGTGGCACAGGCAACCTCATTATGGCATGCAGATCAGGAATCAGAAAGCAAAGCAGTAAATGGTGTGCGGAGCACAGGGAAAGAAAAAGAAAGCAGAATAGCAGGGAGCAGAACAGCAGATGGGGATTGGAGTGGGACTTGGGTTATGGGGCTGATTTATAGCATATCTGCCAAAATTGTCGTCTCCCACTGACTTAGAACATACTAGCACGGGTTAAAAGTGCTGCCCGTCTTCCTAGGGATGGTCAGTAGAGTTGCTCATTGTGCATTTTTACTTTGTTGCAGCATCTTGTTGAAGTGGCAGCAATTTAAAGCAGGGGCTTTCAACCTTTTAACATAAGTGTACACCCAGTGGCTGGATACAGAGGAGTGGGGGACAGGGTGGCATGCAGCTGGATGTGGAGCGGCAGCATGGGGTGGTGGATGGCAGTGGTCATCCTGCATGCAAGCTTCCTCCCCCCAGTGTCTGACCAGCTGGGCAGTGCCTGCATGGCCTGCAGAAGGGTGCTGCTGCCCTCACCCCACCCCAGATCTGCTCCTGGGAAGTGGTGGCATGGGGCAGAGAGTGGCAGCACTCCATCCCCACTTGCCCATGCATACCCACTAAGGCCTCCCCAAGTACTCCCAGGGGTCTGCATACCCCTGGTTAACAAGCCTCAATTTAAAGGGAAGCCCCATCTAGAACAACTTTCTGGATCGGTAATAGCCAGGGATGCTAGACCTGTCTCTGCAGGGAGACCCAAGCATTCACATTTTGCTGTAGTATCCCTGCTGGCAGAATCTGAATGTGAACATAGCATGTTAAAGGTCCTGACTCTTCATGGGTAAGAAATGGGACCTTGTTAACAGGTTCAGTCTTTTTTAGCCCTCCCTTCTTTCCAGCTGTGGCAGGATTCCTTTCCAGGCTGGACCCCAGCCAGGGCTGCTCTGACCTGGCTCAACATGTTGTGGTCCCAGGCACATATTTAAATGCAGCAGCTGGGAGCAAAAAGCTCCGGTGTCATGTGCCAGAGTTTATTAATTCACATTAATTTCACATAGTTTCTCTCCTGTTGTCAAGTGGTATGTCTCTAAGATGATGAAAATAATGTGCCCTCGACAAATGGATGATAAAACAGAACAAGACATATCCAATAAAATAGAAGGGAAGAAAAGAACTGAAAAACTGATAAGCATCAAAGCATTTTTATTGTAATCAGCTCCTAATTCTCGGGTGGAGGAAGTTAGAGCCTCTTGCCACATGAAACCTGGATGAAGCACTTGAGACAGTAGGGTAGGGTGTGCGCGTTTGCAGGGGGAGGGGAGGAGCAATAGCCAGATGCAGCAAACAGGATGTTTGTGAACCAGGATGAGAAAAGACACTGGAGAGGAAGGTATCAGACATCTTGTTTGCAGGTGTGGGAGTGGAAAGATAGGAAAGGAAGGTGGAGCTGCTTTTCTGTGCAAGTGTGTGTAGATCCGACTAACATAATGCCAAGCTAGTTCAAAAATCATAAGTCAGGCCCCCAAATCTGACATTGTTTATTTTTGTATTGTTTTGTTTAAGCCAAGCAAACTAAGCCACCCCTCCAACAAAACAAAACAGAAACAAAAAACCAAAAACCCTGTGTGAATTGAAAAGCAAGAGTACGATAAAGACTCATCACTATAGTATCATGCAGAAGGCAAATACAATGAGGGAATCATTTCACATTTCTTGACAGAAATGTACAAGACAACTAGAGATAGCCAGAAAGAAAGTATGTCACAAATTATAAGACAGTTGCAACATTTACCAGCTTCAACAAGAACTGGTCTTCAAAAATCTACAGCTTAGAGAGATCCTGTTGAGAAGGCTGGAAATCATTATATTTGTTGTTTATATACTGTGTTGTCTGTAGTTATAGGATGAGATTGGTAACAATTAGAATAACTTATTACTATTATGATAATAAAATAATAATATAATATTATAATAAAATCAACAACAACTAAAAAAGTAATAGTGATGATGACATTAATAAAGCTCCAGTATTTCTGTCAAAGATTTCCCATTTCACAAGCCTGGTTCCCTTCATTTATTAGAGGGACAACCTCAGTGCAAGTGACTTGGTTGGATCTCAATGGCTTGAGTGGAAAGGAAGCCTGGAAATGATTCCAGTGGAAAATGGTAAAACTGACAGGGGTCTGTGTCCCAAAGCAGCAGGGTGGTGGAAAGGCCTTGTAGGAAAGGACTCCAGCCCTAATTGAATGACAAGCCTACAAGTGCTGAAAAGAGAGATGCTAGGAGACCAAGAAGAGTAGGGCTAAAGTGAAAAATCGCCCAAGTCAAACCGAATTAGACTAACTGGAGTCAACTATAACAAATAACAAAGGATTCTTCAGCAACATGAAGAAAAACAAAAGATTAAAGGGTGCCACTAGGTCATGAGGATGCACGGAAATTAGGGATGATCTGTATGTGAATCAAAGGCCAAAACGTAAAGTTAAATGTTCATTCAATAAGGAGGATGTTGAAAATATGGCAAAGGCAAGATAGATAACAGGAACGAAGGCATCAACCTGCAAATAACCTCAAATGAGATGGGAGCAAAAGTCAGAGTATAATGCGTTCAAGCTGGAGAGATCTGATGATTCCCAGAATTCTGAAAGAACTAGTGCATTAAATAATAGGTCCAGTAGCAATTTTTTTTGAATACAGCTATTAAGTTGGGCCTGGTACCATCCAGTTAGAAAACAGCAAACGTGGCACCTCTATTTGAGAGTAAATTTTAACTTGGGCAACTACTGTCCTATTAGTTTTAAAACAAATTTTGAGAGAAAGAGCAACCAAAGTGGATGGGAAGGGAAAACAGGGCAATATTCAATGCACGATTGCCAAAAACAGGTTATATCAAACTTACCTGATAGCTTTCTTTGATAACTGATTTTCTAGACAGACTAAATACATATGATCTCATTGTATCTGTGCTTCAGTAAATGTTGCAGTGCTGCATGAAAAATTATTAGTGAAGCTGGAGAAAATAAGGATTAGGAGAAAAATTATGAGGTGGGCAAGGATCTGGATATAGAAAATACTGGGTAATGCTGAAAAGGAAAGTATTAGGCCGAAAGGAGTTTACTAATGGAGTTTCCTAAGGCTCAATTTTGGGGCCAATCTTGTTTATATTTTAATTAATGGCCTAGTAAAAGTGTGGTGACTCCAAAGTGTAGGTCCAGGAGAAGACTAGAATATCTTACAGAAAGAACTGAATAACCTTGAGAACTGGAGTAACAGAAATGAAATACAATTCAGTAGTACAAAAGGCAAGGTCACGTACTTGGGAACTAATAACAAAAGTTCAGCTGGAAGCTAGGATCCCATCAATTGGGAACAACTGATGAGGACAACTTGGGTATATTCGTTTGTCACAAAAATATTATGATCTGCCAATCCGATGCAACTACAACTAAGGCAAATGCAATCCTAGAATGGCTCAGTAAGGTATTTCCAATAGAAGTAAGGAAGCAATAGGGTCATTGTAAAAGGAACTAGGAAGATTTTGTCTGGAATACTGTACACAATTCTAGTTACCCATGTTCAGGAATGATAAATTCAAATTAGAACAGATGCAGAGAAGTGCTATTAACACATTTTCAGCTGGCCAAATTTTGGTAGCGTGGGTATGTAAAGAAGCTAGAGAACAGAATGTCCAAGGCCCAAATTTCACTGTTCTGCTGGCTCTAATGCATTGCAGTCAGCATCATTGCATTGGTTAAACAGTGTGTAGAACCTGTCCCCAGGCTTTTCTTTTCCACCTATGAAAATATTACACCTAAATTGAACTGTTTCCTGTGGTGCACCGTGTAAAGGAATCAGATGCCTTGTGCTACCATCCATCCATTTTGCTTATTTCAGATACACTTCAGATAAACACTGCAATGGATGCAACGTCTCTATGCCTTCCTCTGCAGAGGGGTAGCTGTGTAATACCTATTGACATTTACTCCTACTACCTCTTTCCTAGTGCTATACAACATGTCCAGTTTGAAAGACTGCAAATGTTTTGTGAGTTTTAATACTAGTGACAATACAAAGGCAGAATTATCTAACCCCAGCCCATAGCCTCCTACATATTACTAAATGCACTTAATGTTCTTCCTGCCGTGGTTAACAACTGTGAAAGTGTTGCATGAAACTCATCTGTTTTCAATTATACCAGGTTCATGTTTTTCCCACTGTGTCTCTTCAAGTTCAGCCACTCAACCAACCAGCTGTTCTAATGAAAATGCTTCCATCTGATTGCAAGCTCTTTCAGATCAGAAACATGGCCATTGAAAATGGAAAACAGTATTAGCCAGCAAAATTCTTTCTAGGAATGACCTCTACCGTAGACAGCTAACTGAGGTTGCATGCATCTTTTTGCAAATACTGAAGCAATTCAGACTTTTTTTTTAATTAAAAGTTAGTGCAAGGGTATTAACATTGTAGGATCCAGCATTCTCTTAAGCTTTGCTATTTCACAAGCAACAAGCGCTTCAGTAACAGATTTTTTGTGTTAATATATACTGCTTAACATGACGAAGCAGGTTGCCATCTTAAGTCCTTCTTAAGACTTCTGTTTCACATACAGTAGAACCCTGTTTTATGCGTATTTGACTTACCTGAGTCTTGTGTTTATACGAATTAATATTAACACCCAAGCAGAAAAATATACCCCAAGACATGCATCATTCACGTATATGTGCGAGATGCACAGAGCGAGTCAAATGGAGTTATGCATAGCTTGGGTTCCCAAGCAGGATTCTGGATTCAGCCTGTGTCACCATTGTGTTTAAGATGAGTGCTTCTAATAGTGATTCTACAAGTGCTTTCACCTCTCCAAGGAAAAGAAAAGCTATAACTTTGGAAGAAAAACTTGAAGTTGTGAAGAGTTATGAAAGAGGTGAAAAGACAAAGGAAATTAGGTGTGTTACAGGGCTCAGTGAGTCAACTCTCCATACAATTAGGGACAATGCAGAGAAAATTAAGAAGTCCTGCAAGTGCTACACATCTATTTACTGCCCATGTTTCATTAACAAGTTTGGCCATCATGGAGAAAATGGAATGCATGTTGACACGCTATCTGTAATGGTTTGATTTAGATTGCTTAGAAAGTTATTAGTCTAGTAGTCATTAATTAAGAACTGTTTGTAAACTAGCTCAATTAATGGAAAACAGATGCCCTGGTTTAAGATGAATGTTTACATTTTCAGAGTAGAAACTTAAGGAAGGCAAAGCAGAATTAAGTCTGTGGGCTCCCCTCTGAGAGTTGCCTAGTACTACAGTGATCCACAATTTACATTAGCATGCTCGCTGAGCAGTGCTAATTTATGACCCTACCCTAAATTATGATAGGGTAAATGACTGCTTCACACAGATGAGACATGTTGATTGATATTAAAAAGCACAGAGGAAAAAATGGAGCTGGAACACTAGAGTCAGTAGTAAGTTTCACTTGGCAGGAAAAAAGTTTATTTATAAATAACAGAAATACCACCAAACAAAAATTAACCTGACTTTTGGGAAACTTAGGATCACAGCAGAACTTTATATTCTCAGCACTGAAAAGACATGGTACTTATTTAAAGAGGACACTGGATTTAGATCAGCTTCTGCATAGGTAGAAGAACTCTAGTCTCTTCTACTTCTCTATATCCAAAGGACAAGACGCACACTGACTGGACATCTATCAATATGAACTGTCACTCTAGGTAAAATAAATATCTATTTGAACACATTCAGGCCACATGGGACAATTAAGAAAAGTAAAATAAAATGGACTCCAGGGCCATGTCCACACATGGTGTAGATGTTCGATTCCCTGGGGACAGCTAGCAGCAGTGCAACTTGTGCCACTACTAGTTGTCCCCGGGGAATGTCTGTGCCACATGCCCTCTGGCATGCAGCAAGTTACCCAGGGTGGGGCAGGGGAGGCTGGGGCTACCACTGTGCTGGCCCCAGCAGCCTTACCGGGGTCCTGGGGGCCTCTTGAGGCTGCAGCAGCGGCAATTCTGCCACGCAGAGCCCAGCTGGCAGCCATAGCATCTCTCCAGCTGGCCAGGCTCTGCTTTTCAGCAAGGCACGCTGAACCTGTGTGCACTGCTCTGCTTTTCTTCTCCATGGGTTTTATTGACCCCTGGATAGCCATGGGTAAAAAACCCCCAAAAGCCCCTGTGCTGCTTCCCTACAGTGCGGAGAACAACTGAATGTGCAATATGTGGTGCCACAGACGTGTCTATGGCACCATGTACCCCATGGCCACACTTGTCTGGATGCAGCCAAGCGTTCCTGAGAGCTTCTAAAATGAAAGCAAGCATCCACATACAGGTTTCCCTCGCTTCATGTGGGTTCTGTATGTGCGAATTTGCTCTTATGCAACGATCCTTTTTATACCAAAACTTCATTATACATGAGGTAAATTCACTCTTACGTGATTGGTGGTGGCAGCCTGCAGTCAGCTGCTTTGTGCGGTGCATTGTAGGAGTGACGCACACCAAAATGTAGTCTCCTGTGTGGATCTGTGCTCCTTGCTCGTTGTCTGTGGCATGTTTCTATAGTTGCCATCCCCATTATGACAGTGTCCTGTGCTTGTGTGCACTGGTCTGCTGTTGGCAAGTACCAAAACTGTTTCGTAAAAGCGGTAGAAATGGGGCTGGGGGTCAGTACAGTCGAGGTCTTGGAACATATCCCTATTTGTCACATTGTAAAGTGGGTCCCCTTTATATGAATTTGATTTATGTGCTGTTTTCCAGGAACGTATGTACAGCATAAAGTGAGGGAAACCTGTATTCCAGTTTGAAAACTGCACATGAACAGGTTGGGGTTTTTTTTTTGGTTTGTTTTTAGAAATGTTGGCTTGTTCTCCTCCTGTGCTCCGCTGATTTATAAAAGTATGAAAGGATACTGCTGCCTGCTTTAAAAATCTTAGAAATATTACAAATGCCAACTCTGTTTTTGATGCACAACTTGCTGGAGGAGGCTGCTAAATTTATGGGATTAACTAATATATTTGAACAGTTAACACTTGTGCCAAAATATTAAAAGTTAATTCTAACTTCAAAAAGTTGACCAACACTGCCTTCCCATCATTTGTAAAGACTTTCATTCTCTTGGCTTCTGTAACACTTTACTGTCACACCTCAGACTCAAATATTTCCCCCTACTATAGCTGTAGTGGTGGCGCAAGAGGTACTAGCAACCTTGTGGTTTTTATATCTCTGGTCCTGCAGACCTACAACATTACAAGATCAACAGTGAAGACACCAGACAGTCAAAAAGCCTGAGGCTGAATCAATTTGATCTTTGGAGGGCAGTGTAAGCTGCATAGATTGAACTGGTAAGCAAGTGAACAGACGTTCAGTTTTGATACTGTAAGTGCAGCCCTGTGACTGCAGTGGCCCAGGCCAGAAGCCAGGGGGCACTAGAGCACACCCCTGCTCAGCCTGTAAGTGGGGAGGGGGTTGCGGTGGGGGTGGATCTGGGACAGAAGTTCAATAAACCAATTTAACCTATATCAGTTAAGTCTGATACTACATCCATCCAGGTTTATCTTGAACTGGTGTCAGCCATTTTGAAAGTGGTTTATACGCACTGAATTTCTGTTGTGTTACAGATTTGAACCAGTTTCTGATCCCTTATACCAGTTTATGTGTACTTTTTGTCCCTAGCCTAGAAGTTGCAGTGTCTTTTACCTATTCCTGAGCTTCCACCACAAAAATTTCACTGCAGAAACATTTTCTTAAGGTGTGCCATGGACACAGCCCCAGGGTCTACCATTATGTAGGACCCGAATATTGGGATTCATTGACAAAGTGACTAGTCCGGGGTCAACTTTATCCCCTTTGAAAGGTATCAGGTTACCAGGTCACAGGCTGCCAATTAGCTTCCAGAAGCTTCTACTGGACACTTCCTTGCTCCCTTCCAACAGCTGCCATTATTGCTGTTACAGCTTTTGAAAAATGCTATTCTGCTAAACATTCAGCATGTCACAAGATTAACAATCATTACTTCATATGGATTTTTACATTAATGGCTTTCTGTTTGTTGACCTTCCAATAAAATTACTGTATCTGTGGGCTCAAACATTGCATCCTCTTTAATTCCAACCCCCTGCCCCCATAGATGTGGTTTCTATAAAAGGCTTTGCACATACAAATGCAATCAATTTGATAAACCAGTTTCTGCTGGTATATGACCATCACTGTTTAAGCCCCATGTCTGGTCTATTTTTTAAATCTATAAAAAGGACATCAATGGTAAAATAAATGCCAGCAGTTTATACTTGACTGGTACCTGTTGTGCTTTGTGGGGATCATGGTAAGTTGAATAAAGATTACAGATGCAATGCCTGGCACAGAGTTGGTCAGCCAGTCCTTTACCATGGAGAAGTGCTTCCCCAACTTTTCCTCAGCATGACACCTCACTGTCAAGCCAGAGCCGTTCCCCCCCAGGTGCCCCAGGGCCTGCAGCTCCCTGCCCTCCCCTGCTCCCTGTGCCCAAGCCCCAGCTGCCACCCACAGGAGGCAGCAGCTACCGCAGCTGCAGTGGAGCACAGAGCCAACAGCCCACAGCCTGGCTTCCCCCCAATCCTCCCCTGTGGGCAGCATGGCTGTAGTGGAGCCTTGGGCGGGGGGGGG
>NW_017729022.1:174401869-174405343 GCF_001723915.1 Gavialis gangeticus
GGGGTAAGGCCTTGGGGGGAGGGGGGGGTAAGGCCTGTGGGCTCAGGGCTCCCTGCCCTGCTGCCCTCCCCCTGGGGGTTCCACAGCCCAGCAGGCAGGACCCGGCACAGGAGGAAGTGTTGAGTTGCCATGGCCGCCAAGGTGAGGTGCCCCCTGGCTATGTGGCAGCAGCAGGTGGCACAACTCCACGCTGCCACACCTCACCTTGGCAGTCATGGCAGCATGGTGCTCCCTCCTGCACCAGGTCCCGCCCACTGGGCGGCAGAGACATCTCCTGCCTGGAGCTAATCTGGCCCCGCTGCAGTGCCATGACGCACTGTAGGGGCAGAAATCTTAGGGGAGCATGTGCCGCCCCGCTACATCGCCCTGGCCCCTGCCCCACTCCCCTCCACCTCATTGCCTGTTTTCCTGCCACATTCCCTATGCCCCCCCACCCCCAACACATCACCTGTGACCTATTTACTGTGACCCCATCTGCTGATGCTGCCATCCCATTTGGGGTTGCAACGCACAGTTTGGGAACTGCTGCCACACACAGACTGTATACATCAGTATATTATCAATTTTCAAAATGTTCATGGCTGACTCCACTACACTGCACAGGTTGAAGCTGGCTTTGCTTATTCTGTCAAGACATCCTACAGGGTCATATCAGGTAACTGCTCTTAATATATGAGGGGCCATTCTTATCAGTCACCTTAAGTCAGTAATTCATAACTAGGATGTTGCAGCCCTGCATGGTGTGCAAACATGATTCCTCGGATAAACCCAGAGAATTCAAACAGGAATTCAGGAGGGTCAAAAAAACCAAACCAAAACAAAACCAAAACAAAAAACCCCATTCTGCCCTGTTGTGGTCTGATTTTTTGTAACAGAATAATTGCCCTATTCTTTTCCTGTAATCAAAAAACAAGTGAACACTAAGAGCTGTCTTTTCTGAGGGGTGCCTTGAGTCTAAAAAGGTTAACTGTTTGTACCCTAAGCAGTCAACATGTTCTACATCTTTAAAAGAGAGTAAATATAATGCTGTTAAGGGGCATTCACTCAGAATGTTATCCTTTTCAGCCCTGTTTTAAGTTCATGTTTCCTTTCCTTTATCTGTGCAGTAACTAAAACAAGAAGCTCCTTGCTCACGAACTGCAATGTTTAGTGGTTCTAAAGGGGAAGGATGGATTTGTGGTTAAGGTCATCCAGGTTCCATTCCTCTCTCACCTGCAGACTTTCATGTCGATTCAGACAAGCCACTTCACCTACATGCCTCCACTCAACTTCTGTAAAACAGGGATAACTATTTTTCCTTTTCTCCTTGTCCATTTAAATTATAAACTCAAAAAGGTGGAGGCGATTGGTGTTTGCTCTATGGACTGTATATGCTGGGGCCCCAATCTCAGTTGATACAAAACCACCACATTTATTTTCAAGTGTCTCTTCTGTAGCTCAGGGAACTTGTCTGGCAATACTTTCCCTTCAAATACATTATAACATTGGACTAGACCTTTACAGGAACAGTTCCCCCACCTTCCAGATGGAGAATAAATCACATGCATCAATCAATCTTGTCAAATAAGTTCCTTTCTTGTCAAGTATTATGGTCAGAAAAGACACTGAACTCAGCTAGTCTGCTGCATGCACATATTCATGTCTAATCTTAAAACACACTAAAAAGCTTCCCTTTTCTCTTTAAGCTTGTACTGCAGAGCCAGTACAACTACAGGAGAGAGTTAGATTCTGCTTCGGTCTGCAGCATCAGACTGTTCTTATTTACTTTAAGGGTACGCCTATATGGCAACTAAGGAGCGCAGTTAAAGTAGGCACACCTGTATTCACATTGTCCAGCTAGCACAGATTACAGTAGTGCAGGGGTAGGCAGCGTTTTTTTTGGCTGGAGTGCCGAAAAAACCACAAACGTCTACCTTGGAAGGTGCCAGAGTGCTGATATGTCAGAGCCTGGAGTAGCTGTTTGCAGCCTCCTGGCTGCAGCCAGCCCCTGGAGCCCAGTCTGTTTGTGGCAGGGCTTGCAGCCTCCCAGTTGCCTGCTGGGAGCAGCCTGGGTTTTGTGGCTGGCAGCAGCTGCTTAGAGCCTGGGCTGGCGGTGGTGTACCAAGCAAAATGGTCTTGCGTGCCAGGCTTGTACACTCCACTCTGAAGCCTGTGCTGCAGCATCTTTGTTGCTGTATGTTACACATGCTTCCTAGACTAGTTAGTTTGGATATTCTTACCTGTGTTGCAGTCACATCTTTGACTGCAGTGTACACATCTAAAAGCACACATATACCACTCTGGAAGCATAATTACATTTGAAGATACTGTGAATGCCCTTCACACTGCTCCAGGACTCACAAGGAACTTAATGAGAGAATCAGGCCAAGACATGGTGGTTACTAGCAGCAGTAAGAACCAAAACAACAAAGCTTACAATTCTGATCCCAGGTTGAACTGGCAAGGCTGTTAACATAGTAGTAGTGTCTGCAAACTGAACAACTTGGATATTGGGTCACAACAGTAAATGTGGACAAGCACGTGCAAAGCCAGTTTGAGACTTATTTTTCAGAAACATTTTAATACTCAGCTAATTTTCTGACTTATTGGGAACTACATGATATGCATAAGCATTCTGTTCAAGCTTGTGACAGGATTGGCTGAAGTCAAACAGAAAAGGCAGAAATCCTTGCCTTTGTTTACTAATTCCACTTTTTAGTCTAATGCAGCTTCTGAAATTCTACTGGGTTAGAGCTACAGGACACTTCTTTGTTGTCATATAATTTCTTTTTCCTCCCACCAATGAATCAACCACGCCATCTAGCCTTTCAGGTCTTTGCTAGGTCTTTCTTGTCCTCAAAGCAGGTGGCAGCTGCAGCTGGGTCCAAAGGCAACATATAGCCCTGCAACCTCCCCTCCTTGGTACCTGCACTGTTTACTTCCCTTGTTCAGGGCCACACTTCCATCCAAATCCAACAGTACAAAGCTATTCTGCCTCTAGCTCCTTCCACATTTTCTTGGTCCTGTATTTGGCAGTTCTGTCACCTCTCATACTTTGCATTCCCCTCTTCTCCAAGAGGTCCAGGTAGAGCTGCGGCAGAAGACAACTGTAGCTTTGAAACTCCCCTTTTGAAGACACTGGGTCCATAAAACTCTTGTTTTACAAGGAAAATCTACTCTTTTCAGGCAAATCACCTAAAGACTGGAATAAAACGAATGGATTCAAGCTGAAATTCCCTCTGCCAGTAGTTCTTAAGAAGGAAGTTTTTATAGTTTAGTGGAGCACTTCCCCACTGCGACAAAACAGGCCCACTGATTTTATCAAATACTTCTTTAAAGCTGCACTTAATGGTCCCAGCACAACCAATGTTGAAAAAAGAACAGCAGCAAGCAGTAGAAAACTAAAAAGCAGTATTGATTCGAAATATTAAAAACTGCCTTAAAAACTAGGTACTCGGTCAGCAATTGCTGTAGTTTGCATTAGTGGTTGCAGTG
>NW_017729022.1:174405503-174414566 GCF_001723915.1 Gavialis gangeticus
TACAAAACAGATGCTTTGAACAGGGATTTGAAAGGATGCATTTCAGCTCAAAACCTGTAGCTTGTGAACCAGTCACACAAACAAGACTATCTATTTAGGCAGCACAAATGTGAAAACAGCTGGCTTATGGGACTGTAACAGCAGGGAACTAAGTTAAGAGGGTCAAAAGTCATCCCAGACAGCATTGGAGTCTGTGGAAAGAGTTGGTTTGCTCTGAATTCAAGAGAACTCACCCACGTTACAAAAGGCACCACTTTTAGAATTAACTGAACCTCTGGCAGTCCTTGAACGAGAGCCCAAAGACAGAACAGTTCAAGGACACTGAACTTGCATCTTCCTCCAGGTCATAGGGAGTATAGATTATGATACTGTACCTACATACCTATTTTATGGATCATTAGGTCCTCAGTTGAGAAGAAAAACCTACACCTGCCCTACTGCACAAAAGTTTTGAGGGAGATCTCCTGGGGCCACCACTAAACAAAGCCAATGTGTGCAGGTGCTTTTCCGTCATAGTTACTATATTAAGCCTCAGGTTCATGAAAAATGGTTTAAACTATCAACTTGAAGTGACAAAAAAAAATTCTCAAAGGGCAGTCCAAGTTTTTACACTCCATGCTAAAATGAAATGTGTCCACAGGTTTTAATATTCAGTGTTCCATATTTAGAGACATGCTGTGCATAAAAGCATCACAAAATAATACACTGCAACTGTGAAACAAACATAGCAATTCAAAAGTTTTGCAACATAAAGTTGTTAGTATGAAATTAGCTTTTATTTTTACCTCAAAATAAATGCACATTTAACATTTATTCAAAATCAAAACTGGAAAAGAATATTTTAAACAAGAGGGTGATGATTCATTTTAACAGGGCAAATGTTTATAAACATCTGTAATTTCTCTCTCCTATCCCACTTCTGCTTGGCTAAAAACACTTCTGCCTGATCTTTTAGTCTACTGTGAATTAAAAGAAACACTTGACAACCGAAAAACTAGAAGTGGCATAAGACAGAACCAGATATTCATTCTCTTCCGAATTCAGTTCCATGTGTAGCCACACACTTATATATATAAAAAAAATTCACTAAAGTGATTTACTAAATTCAAATTTAGTAACTTCTTCTGCAACTTAGTTCTTTGATATCTTGAAAAGGACAGTCAATGCTTAAGCATGTCAAAAGTCAGCGCTATAGCATAACTACGGTATAACTCGAGAACAGGGCTTCTATATAATTGTTCACCAGAGTGATGTCTTGTAGTTGAATTTCAGTTTCAGCAAGTACTTCAGGTTTACCTGAGCAACATCGTAGACAATGTATCTGGGAAGAAACACAAAGTTAAGGAAGAAAATAGTGTCACTACGTGTAACCGGCTTAGAATTTAGTCTTGCTTTGTACTGATTTGAACTTTAGAGCAAACTTCTGGTATGAAATTCAAGATATATACCTGTATGATTTTAGAATTCTTATGGTATACTAGAACATTTCCATCTCTCAATTTTCACCCTGTGAATAGTGAATCTGCAAATCCTACAAAATTCATATATACAACAAAAGATGCTATATTTTGCAAATAACTTGAAAATGAATTTAAAAAGAATTAGCACCAAAAAACAGACACTTGGCTCCCTTGCTCCTGTAACTCTACTCCCTGCTTTGACTTGGAGGATATGCGATCTAAAATGACGAGTGATTCTCAACCAGGAAGCCATGAGGCCCTGGGGTGCCTTGAGACCTTTTCAAGAGTGCTGCAGGGTGCCACACAACGTTAGCACAGCTAGGTGTGCAAAAATCATTCATAAGATAAACCCAGACATTTCAAGTAGGAATTCTTAGCTTTAAAAGCATTCTGGCCTGTTGTAGGCTGAGTTCTTTGTAACAGAAGAATTGCTCTAGTATTTTTCTGTAGTCAAAAAACAAGTGAAAACTAAGAGCTGACATTTTCCAAAAAGGTGCCCTTGAGTCTAAAAAGGTTGAAAACCACAGTGGTGGAGTGGTAAGGAGCACTACAGAAAGCGTGATGGGAATCTCAAGATACAAGCAGACTGACTTGAATTAGGGACTGAATTTGCTGAAGACTAGTTACATAATGTCAGTCAGGTCTGCTAGAACCTCACTGCACCCAGTGAAACACTCCATCCAAATATCAGAAACAAAGCAGCGTGGTCTGAGCTTAGACTTGGGCATCAGGGATTGTTAATGATCATAACATAAAGTCATTTAAGCAATCTCGCTCTCTCCTTCTGCATGGACAGAAGCTGTGTACACTGAGGACAAGGGGACTAAAACTGGAAAAAAAATCCTGTTATCACTGTTGGTGTCAAAAGGGACAGCAACTGTCTAGGTTGTGGAGTTATTATGCTATTAGTCTGCTTTGCCTGTTTTCAATATATGAAACTTACTTCTAAGACTGTTAAGTCAGAGGAAGCAGACTTAATGTTCTTATTAAGTACACTATAGATGATTCAGAGACATGGTATAAATAGCACAACTGCTGACCTAAATAAATTTAATTTGTATTATGTTTTGCTAAACAAACTAAGAAAATAGCTGTATTTACAACCCATGAATAAAATCAAAGCTGTTTCATGCTCTCTGTTCCCCTCAAGAGGAATCCATTCACAGAAGGACGACTCACCTGAGTTTTGGACCTACTTGGAAAACTGTAAGTTTAGTTTTTGCTTATTTAGGACAGGAAGAGTCAAACCACAGATCTGGGAATACAGACACTGGGGTTCTATCCCTCGTTCCAACGTAGACATCAGTGCGCCCAAGTACAGTCAAATGGATTCATTTCTAGGCCTGTGTTTCAGTCTATTTCTTCAAAGGTATTGTAGAATACAAATTAACATATGAAAAGAGTTTTGGAAGTACAAGTGCTACCCTTAACAATTTTTACTCACCAATTGTTTTGTTTCATGTTTTTTAGCAGGAGGATATTTTAAGATTCCTTCACAGTAACTATACTATATCTATTCCCTACGAAAGATGCATGCTCTCTGGCTGAAGTCAAACAGTAAAGGATACTCATTATACAGAAGACAAGTATCATTAATTCCTGTTGACATTCCATTCCCCAAAGAAACTTCTACACCCTCATAACTGATGGTGGCTGTGGGATCAGGTGCAGTTTTGCCCAAACCTGTAAAAGAGAAAGGGAGCATCAGTTACAAGTCTCAAATGCAAGCAGTCTTGAGAAAACTAAATTCACAATGGCAATTTTACTCATCTATATAAGTGTGGTAGGTGTGCCATTCTTCACAGATTATTAAATGTGATACCCCTGCCCATAAAGGTTTGCCGTAGGAGACAGCTAGGGATCTGTAACAGAGAGCCCTGGACGTTCAGTTACATTAAAAGGAAAAGCAGCCTAGCCAGGGAGCACTGCCGGGCAGGCAGGGCAGCGCAGCTCAGGTCGGGTCAGGTCGTGGAGGCTAATGGGTAATTAGTAAGTACCTGACCAGAGGTAAGGATAAATCTGGGGCTTAAGCTGGCAAGCAGTCTAGATCTGCTTGCTGCAGGGTTAGGATCTCCTGCCTAGGAGAAGCCCCCAGGGACACTGGTCAGACTACTTCGCTGGCTGGAAGACTAGGCTGGAGGAACTCTCTAGGAGCCAGGCTGGGAGGTATGCTGGCCCAGGAACAAAAAATGTTTTGCCCTCAAAGGTGCAGAGGGCTGCTTCTATTGTTTTGTTTGTATTATAGCCCAGGAACTTGTTACGTTAGTGTTTCCACTGGTGGTCTGCGATGAGGCTATAAGGGGAGGAGGCGGCCTCATTAGTGCCCAGCGGGGTGCAGCTACAGGGGTTGGAGAATTTGGTGCCAGAGAGGGTGCAGCCACACAAGGGCCAGGGGCCCAGTGACAGAAGGGACAAACAGACCTACTGCCTCAAAGCCAGGTCCTATTCAGCAGGCCTAGGCTAGAAGGCCTACCTAGATTAAAGAGGCAGAGGCCGAGGAGGCCGATGCTGCAACAGAGGGACAACATACCTGTAACACCCGCGAGGCATGGGGCACGATAAAGGCAAAGATTTGGAGCCTCACAATTAGCTGTTAAGGCTTTGAGTGTCCTGCCAGGCACAGCTGACTACAGAGGCCCAGCCAGGGGCTGGGGACCAGCATGACTGAGGCCTAGTGAAGGCCTGTGGGCAGCTTCCCTATTTATAAATACCGCAAGGCATGGTGGGTGGGACAGGAGAGTGCTCTAGGGTCGGAGCAGGGCATGGGCACAGAACTACCAGGGAGCGTCATATGGCCATCTGAGACCCTGATGTGTTACAGGATCCTGTAATATTGTTCAATCTTTTTGTCTTGTAGTTTTACTTCATCTACTTCAGAGGTGCTAATATCTAGAAAACCTGCCATTTGTAGGTTATTTCCTTCTTTCTCCCCTTGGAAATACTCTCCCAGTTTAAGAACTAACCATGGAGCAATTTCCTCAAACCGGCTGCATGCTCCTATGCAGACAGTGTTTTCTTAACTTGCTTATCTGAATGTCATGCGGGACAGCATCAAAAGATTTACTGAAATTAGGATGGATCACATCTACTGCTTTCAGCTATCCAGTAAGGCCACTCAGTCTGCCAACGAATGAAATTAGATTGGTCTGACAAGATTTATTCTTGACAACCCCATGGCTTCTCACCATATCAGCTTCTAGGCACGTACAAAACTAAATTCTGATCACTAATGGTTCAGACATTACTTCAGCCAGTTCCAAGTGTTCGGGGGTGAATTTGGTCCAGTCCTGCTAATTTGAATACATCTGATGTCTTTAACCTGTTCTTTCTGTATTTGAGGATGCACTCCTGTCTCCTTGATGAAATTATGTTAGTTAAAAATCCAGTCATATTTTACATTTTTGTGAGGACCTAGGCAAAAGGTGGCTTTGAACTTTTCAGCCTTTTCTGCATCATCTCATATGCACCTATTAATAGACATGTTCTTCTATCAATCATCCTCTTCCATCTAAGTGGATTTACTGAACCTTTTCTCATTGCCTTTTATATCAGTTGCTACTTGCATTTCATTTGGTATCTTAGCCTGTCTGCTTTTACCCCTGCATGCTTGTGATATTCCTTTATAGTCATCCTTAGTCAGAAACTCTTGCTTCCACTTTTTGCATGATTTTCTTCCAGTATTTCAGGCCATTGAAGAACTTCTAACGTAGTCAGAATGGTCCCATACTAGCTTCTCTCTTTCTTTAGCGTAACAATAGTCTGCAGTTGTGCAAGTCCTGTAGCTGCCAGAACTGCTGTGTTAGCGGGGCCCACACCCGTGGTATTAAGTGTTCACTACTACAGAGCTTCCACTTTGAGATCCCTTTTGCAGGTGCCTTTTGGTTAGCTGGATGACTGACAGCAGGGTTACTCCATGGATGCTGGTTGCTCTGCCACCTAGTTTCCAGGTTGAGCTCCCCATTGGGGATGCCTTTTGCCAGTGGGGCAAGCCATGACAGGGCAAAGAGGACTTAATACCACTGCCGCTCACTCTGATGCCTGAAGTTGGTTGTCCAGCTTGCATAGAACACCCAGCAGTCCAGGCCTGGCCCACCAACCCAAATACCCTGGATAGCCCCCTGCCTTAGATAGAGTCTCTGAGATAATCTACCAGTTCCCCAGGTTTGCTGAACTTCATTAACCTCATTCTGTTCCTCCCACACCTGTCTTCTCTTAGGACAGCAAACCCTCATTTTCATTTTCACTCCAAGTATCTCTCACCTTCATATTCTCAACCAATTTCTCTCTTATTCAGAACCAAATCTTAAATAAACATTTTCTTAGCAGCCTTGTTCTTTCAGAAGATAAAGGAAGCCACCTCTGACATATCCCAAGACCTTAGTGGACTTTGTACTGCCGTATTGTTTTTTCAACAAACATTTAGGCTATGGAAGCTTCTATTACTAACAGACCCTGCCCATTTGGGTGCTTCCAGTAGCTGTTCAAAGAAAACCCTATGCATCTTTACCTTCCGATTCAGTAGTTTGTAGTGAACCCATAACAAAACACCAAATCTTTTCCGCTCCCCCCATCACCCAGCGACAGACGTTCATTTCAAGAAATTTGATCCTCAATTCGTCCTGAATTTCTGAGCACATGTACATACAATTCTTGAGATAGACTAAGGAAAATTTCTGCCTGAACTTACAGACAACTGGTTAATGCACACCAAAGCATGAAATAAGATGGCTCCAATTTCAAGTGTATACACACACACACACACACACACATTACTGAAGCCAACAATGAAGGTATAGAAACTCCTTAGCTTTACAAGATACAGCTGTAACATAACTATTTTTTCCACTGAGTAAAGAACACCATAGGATGAAGCAGCTTCTCCATTAAGCTTTACCTTTGACGCTATGTTTCCCCTTCGGCAACTTAGTTATGTGAGAAGCATTCTTTAGCTCATACCTGGACAGCAGAAAGAGAAACACAGAAAAACATATCTAGATAAAAAAGTTTAAGAAAAAACTCTCCTGATGAAAAAAAAAAGTTGATACAATTGTTTTTCAAGTTTATCACACTATACTGAATTGAGATTTTATCCTGTGCCTTAGAATGCAACACTATCAGGGATTTAGATATCCCTTCCTTGCACTCTGCATTGTTGGCATTTAAAACTATACTCTTCATCTTCAGCACAAATCATTTTTCAAAAATACGCTTTCCTTCCAAACATTAAAAATCCAGGGATACTCTACAAGAGCTTCTCTTTCATTCTTGGATGAAGAGACAACGCCGTTTAGATGCTGCTTTTTTACAATCATAAGCTAGTGGAACAATAGCTGTCAAATATACAGGTAACTTACATATTTCCAAGGGCAACCTCTCCCAATAAGATTAAGCCTACTGGATCAGCCTGAGATGTGTGACAGTAGTTGGCGCTCTTGGAAACCATGTCTGCAAAATAGACACCTTTTCCGAACATGTAGCCAGTCTAGGGGCAGGAAAGAGAAAAAAGCATAAATTTACGTTTTCAGCATCAAAAAAGAAGCCAGCACAGAATCAATCTAATGTGCATAGAGGTTAGTCAGGAGAAACATGGCCACTCAGGCACCAAGCACCACCTGAGGCATCAATTTATTGGCAAAGTTGAAGGCCTGATGCTCAGCAACCTCTCTCTCTCGGATATACCAAATGGCATTTACTTGTCCACAAATGACATCGTCCCTCTCCTTATCTAGAGATTCTCTTGTTTAGGCTCTTCCCAAGTGTGGCCATCTGGGACCTCATAACTGGAGAGGTGCAAGAAAAGCAAGGCAAAGGAACAAACATATTTAGGCAGTCAGTTAAACATGTGACACTGTACATACCACAGGAGCTTCAGGTGGAGCTATTCGGAGACCTTGCGAGAGAATACCAGCAAAGTTGGTAGTACGTGAGCCATGCCAGAGCAGCTGGCGATTGTGAAGCTGTCTGAATGGCTTGTAACGCTGACTCTCCCCTTCGCGCTCAATCTTGAAGATCTGCACCATTTTAAAAAGAAGAAAGGAAAATTAAAAATTCACCCAGAACAAGGTCATCTGAACCTGAAAATGGGACCGATCTGCAAAAGAAAAAAAGTTAGCATCATGGTGTTCGTGTCAGCACAGGTTTTGGATTTTCACCTGCCAGTTATCTATGGCTGAGGTTCCATCAGAATTTGTTACCAGTTATACCACCTCCATTCCTCCTACACACCTTTTCCTTTGTTAACAATTTTCTCAAAAATTTTCAAAGCTTGTTTTTGGGACAGAAGTGATTTTTCCTTTTTCTGAAGACTAAGTAAAGACCTCTTAAAAAATTCCAAATTCCTCTCCAGCTCTGACTTGGGATTATGTTGCATTTAGTCAGCAGCAAGTTTTTTCTTTTGTGTGTGTGTCTTTTTCACCTTAAAAGAAGTTGACAAAGCAGTTAGGAATTAAGGGTGCTGACAGACATGGACTCCCCCCCATCCCCCCCAAAAAACAACAATAAAAAAGCCGAAGGGCTTTTTGGTGCTTTTATCTAATAGCGAACTCAATCAGCTATTAGATGAAAATGCAGAAAAACCCCGCTGAAGCACGAGCTCTGCAGGTACTGGGTGAGCTGGGTCAAACTGATACAATTCCTCTTCTGGGCACGTGCTGCATTTGGTGCAGGGGTGCACCAAACTGAAAATAAAGTGCTATTTCCACCCCCACCCCCCACACACATCTGTAAATCACCCTAACTATCTATAGACAGATTTTAAACACCTAATCTCCAACATTACATGCCCTTGCAACACTTACATCCACAACTTTCAGATCATATGCATTGTGGGTAGCAGCATGGGTATTCTTCACATATTGCTTTATGATCTTGGCTTCTTCTGAATCTTTATCAACCACCTGCAATAATAAAACAAGAAGAAAAATCTGAATTTTCATCTATGACCTGAAAGATGGGCTGGAGTGCACCCTCAGTAAGTTTGCAGACAATACCGAGTTGCGGGGCGGGGCAGGGAGGGGTAGTAGATATACTGGAGGGTAGGGCTAGGATTCAGAGAGACCCAAACAAATTGGAGGACTGGACTAAAAGGAAAGTACATGAGCAGGGCCACCCCTGGAGCAATGGTCTCAAGTTGCAGCAAGGAAAGGTCAGGTTAGACATTAGGAAAAAAAAAAACCTCACAAGCAGGGTAGTAAAGCACTGGAACAGGCTACCCAGAGAGGTCTGGGATCTCCATCCTTGGAAGTTTTTAAGACCCAACCGAGGCTTTGTCTAACTGGGATGATTCTGCTTTGAGCAGGGGGTTGTACTAGATGACCTCCCTGAGGTCCCTTCCAACCCTAATTTTCTACAATTCTATGATTTTCAAAGAAAACCCAAGCATTTGGCAACTGGAAGATTCCTTCCGGGCTAGCAGCACTCAAATCGTTCATTTGTTACAAAGACAGATATGTCTAGGTTGCTGTCCAAAACCAAAGGATGGTCTTGACGTCAAATGACAGAATCTGTTATTCAAGGGCTAGGTACAGACATTCAAAACTCCGAGGCAGAATCGATTCAAATTACATGGTTTTCTGTAAGCGTAATTCAGACCAGTAGCAAACAG
>NW_017729022.1:174419566-174425149 GCF_001723915.1 Gavialis gangeticus
GTAAGTGCTGTAGTTTAGATCAACGGTGAACAGATCACGCATTTGCCCTTGGGGGGGTGAAGGGTGGCAAATCTTAGACCGGGGTCCACTGTTTTTAAGCCAGTCTGTGTGTGTCACACTTCTGGTCTGTTAAGGGTACAGACTGGTTTCCAATCACTTATACTAGTACAAATGTTATGCCTGTACCTGGCCAAGGTTTCAAAAGATGTGAGAATGCATATAAGCTTTCCCACCCTACCTCTCAAACATGCACAGCATCAAAATTAAGATACCTTTTTCTGAACAGCAAAAATACATATCATTATATATTGGGAGGTTAACATGAGGGATGGATTTTTTCCCCTGCAAGAGAAATCACGTGAGTGCATTTTTAGTTTTCCAGCAGTATTCACTACTCAGCTGTTGAACTTCAAGTTAATGGATGCAAATACATATTCAGAGCTGGTCAGCCCCAGTCTAACATGTTATTTCCTTTACCTTAATTTCAGTTTTGAGCTTTTCATAGTTGACATCAATTGGGTCTTTATCCCCATCCTCGTTTCCACCTCTGAGAAGGCTGTAAGCAACCTCAATATCAAGCAGGTTGTCCAACATCTGCACTTTGGCCTGGATAATATGAAGAGGTAAAAAAAAAATGTTTACCCTAGGACATTATGGTGAAGTTTCTAAACACAGCAAATCATTAATTCTATCTTGGTATAGGTACACCTTTTAATGTACATCAAAAGGCACCCCCCGTTTACACTGATTTCAGAAAAGGAGTATGTGGTTTCTGTTAAGTCCAGCAAACAAAACAGGCCTAGCACATGTTATGAAGCTCACTAACAGGTCCCAAGGAAGGAACAGGTCCCAGAAGCCTTCCCCACAAATACTGTGCTGCTAGCCACAGAAAGTTTAAGTTTCAGGGCCAGACACATCTAGAGCCATCTGACAGACTGTAGTCCCTCTGGTGGCTCACAGAGAGAAAAACAACTCCTCAGGTAAGCAGGTCCAGTGTGTGAAACCATAAGTCACTGGTGTTTAGGATGGACTGATGCATGAACCATACTATATGATTTGCTCTGCCTCCTTCAAGGAAAACCTCTCAAGCTTTTCTGATTTCCACAAAGCTAAGTTAAGCGATGGCACTTTCCCCCCTTCCATTAGGTTTTACAACTATTACATTATCTCAAGTAGATCCTTTGGCAGTGATATCAAAAGAACAAGAGGGAATTAAGGTGCTGAGAACAAGTGTAAGCTTGGATACCTAAGAAGGTAGGAGGCTGCTTGCTGAATACAGGAGCTTAAATAAGAAGAGCTGATCTTCAGAGCTCCCCAAAATTTCAACTTGATCTGTGAGTCCTCAGCATGGGTGGAGGAAGAGTCACTTATGATAAGTACATAGGAATTCATTTATATTTAGGCATCCAAGTTTGAAATTTGTCATTGTGGAAAAGGCAGGCAGAGTTTTGCTGACTTAAGAGTAGAAATCAGTTTAACCCATGAATACCTGAATATATTCTAGGTTATTTAAAAGAGGTGGCTTCTTCATCCCGAAGTCATGAGGTATCAATGTGTAGAAACGATTGGAGAGATCCAGTATCTGAGAATCAGTGCCGCCACCAGAAACTGCCTAAAAGAAAAGCAAACAAGAGAAGAGGTAAATGGAGGAAGACCTGAATTCTGGGAAAGATCTCTGCAGCAACAGACAGGCTCAAGCTGCTTGTCAAGAGAAGCTTACAGTGACAAGCTTCACCACACTAACTGCAATGCTGCAGCTCACCTACATAACTAAAGGAAGGATTCTGCTCAATAGTTTTTAGTGCACTTGTACCAAAAATCATAATAGAAATACTGTACAACACTTTTCTAGTGAAGAGTATCTAATAAAAAATAACTGTTGAAAAAGAAGCTTTCAGCACATTAGGAAATGAAGTGCAACAGACTTAAAGAATCTGTGCATTTGCTGAGAGAGGAGTTGAAATCATTATGTTGCAACAAGGTGCCAACTAGTGAATCTCAGAATAGTCTAAAATTTAGACTCTAAATTATAAGCAATAGTACCTTACAATACTCTGAGGTGAGTGTTTCTAGATGTACATTAAGCAAGCACACTCCATGCTCCAGCTTAATCTTTGGTCCTCTTTTGAAGTGTAGTGAAGACAAGTGCTTCCAAGACCAAATCTATTCATTAACTTCTAGGGGTTCAGAAGTAGCATATCTTCTAAAGCACACCAGGAGTTAAGTCAGCTGATTTCAAGCCCAAAACGATATCCAACTTCCCAGTGTTTTTGTGAGGTCTGTTTTATACTCACCTGCTGAACATCATTAAGGATGGAATATGCACTCTGGATCTGTCTCTTGCTCAGCTTTCCCAATGGCATCTTCTGGAGGTCAATCTAACAAAGATTTATTTAAATAATTAAAGCCACCACAATGAAACCTCCATAGTTCCTCCTCTTTGGCCACCAAAAAGCTCTCCCCCCACAGGCAGGATGTATAATAAAAAATGCAAACCTATCAGGTTTGGCTTTTAACAGCAGGGATTGTAGGATGAAGTTGAAGAGAGAGCAATGCAAACACAGTACTGACAAGATATCCCCTAATGCAGATCCTCTTGAAGAGCCAGAGTTTGGGGATTTGAGTCTTTGAGTAAATTTTCTCATGCATCAGGCTTCTAATAATGGGGCTCTGCAACAAACTCCACTTCAATGGAATGTTTTACAAGGGATTATAAATATTCACTAAGGACATAAATTGTGCTCACTGGACAACCCTTAGCTCTTCAGGTCAAAACAGCATTGATTTAAATGGGCACCACAAATCCAAAGCCAGCAGACCTGAAGGGACTGCAGTAGAGCAGCTGGTTCTGAACATGATTCAAGGACACAATCTCCTACAAAACTATATGCATTATTTCTGTCTTATGGGCAAAAAACAAAGGGAAGACCCTTCACTTGAATCATTTAAAATAAGCATTACCAGGTAACGATAGCCCAGCTTTTCCAATATATAGGAAGCAAAATAGCCTAGATTTCTCCAATACACAGGAAGCAAAAAAATCAGCTGTAAAACTGATTTTATGATGCAAAGGAACCACTGCACAGCAACATGTATTAAGCCAGTGGTTCCCAACACAGTGCCTGCAGGTGCCATCACACCCCCTGAGGTTTATTTAGGTGTTCACGAGCATTTTCATGATTGGTAAAAAACATTATTCCAACAAAAAAATGCTGTCATATTGGCGCCCGCTGCTTTTTCTTTTAAATTCAAATGTGCTCTTGGGTGCACAAACGCTGGGAACCCCTGTATTAAGCAAGCACTGGATAAGGCTGGAAAAAATGTTGGAAGCAGAAGCCATAACCCAGGTCTCATTCCTTCCCAGGAGCATGCTCCCCTCATCACTGAGCTAGGGTTGGGCTCCATCTTGCATATTCTCCTTCTGTCCCCAAGGACTTGCTGTCTTCTTTACCCAGTGGCCCAGCTTTACCCAGAGGAGTGGAGGATGCACTCAGCTCTGCATAAGCTCAACCTTGCAATTAGGAGATTTTCCTAATGGAAGATACGGGTTCAAACTCCTTATGGCGCAGTGGAGCTTAGAATCCAAGTCTCCCATACTTTGGCCAATGTACATGGGCTTCTCTCTTTACCACTATACCAGTTCTCAAAATTGCTTTGGAGATTCTTTGGAGAGGTGCCTCAGGAATTGAGAGGAAGTGAACAAGAAATGAGGGGTTAAGTAAATAAGAACAGGCTCAGGCCCCAAATATGGGGAAATAAGGGCAGGCTTCATATCTTGCTCTCCCTAACTGGTCCCTTTGCAAGGAGGTAAACACTGTAATAAATGCATTTGTTTTTGAAGCAGAGTGCTGCCCAATTCATGACAGTTACAGAGGGGTACCTTGAGCCTAAAAAGTTTGAGAACAACTGCATCATATACTGAAGCCAGTCAGTTAGATGCACTGGTGCATACCGATGCCTCCTCTCTATATGAGATGGATCCAAAAGGAAGATCTTGTCTGAGGGAGCTGGACTGAGCTAGATCCCAAGATGACAGAAACACATAATGCTCTGTGCCTTTCCAGTGGAATGACCACTGAAATCACATAAGATTGTCCAATGGGAGAGTTACACATCTCCACAGGGCAGAACAGCACCAGCCTCTGGGGGTGCACTAGACTGACCACTGACAGAATGGGAAGAACTAAATGTCTTCCTGGGTGATGGAAAATTACATCTCTCACAGGCTAGTGGTAGCAGTGATTCAGAGCAGCATTTTTCAACTTGTGGGTCAACAAGACTATATGAAAGGGTCACAAACACACTTAAAAAATGCATCAACATACTTTAAAAATAGATTCTCCTTTAAAAGGATAAAAGCATGGGAAAACGTGGCTTTTCCCTTGCAGGCTGACAGAGTTCCAGCCTGTGAGAGGCTGCTTAGGACCCCCCACACCCTATACCACCCCCCTCGCCCCACACACTGGGGGCTGGTACCTGTGGGCGGCGGGGGGGGGGCAGCAGGTCATGAGTGAGGGGCACTGGGTCAGGACTGGCCACTGATGTTTAAAAATGGGTCCTGCTACAAAAAAGTTTGAGAAGCACTGATTTAGAGGCCATAAAAGTGAAATACAATCTGGGCTATGATGTTCAGCAAGAAAGATGAAAGGAAGCAGAAGACCTTAATATGTACACCTACCTCAAATTCCACCATGGCTTTCTTCATGCTCTCCACATCAAAGATCATCTTGATAAGGTCCTGGACTGATTTAGGAAGCTTTGACTTTGTGCCGGCACCTACTGTCAGTTTCTTCACAGCTTCTTCATCCTAGAAAGACAATACCCAAACTCAGAAGTGTAACAACATGGCCTGACACCCAGGGGAGCTATCCACACAGGGACAGCTCCAACTTCTGATTGCTTGATTTGGTATCAGCACAAGCTAAATCTAGTGGAACAGATTTTTCATCTCCCTACTTGTATTGCTGTGCTATCTGTAATAACATTAAGCGTACATTTCGAATGTACAAGTAAACCCTGCTTAGCGCTCTTAATTGGTTCCTGAAAGACCAAGCATTAAGTGAAATGAGCACTAAGCAAAACTGAAAATTTTTGACAACCCGAGATGGCAACTGCAGTGTTTTAAGTGACCCATGACGGTGACCGTGAGCGTTATAACCAGGGATCCAGGTTTTCCATTTCCCATGGAAGAATGGAGTAAACTGTGGATTTTACCTTTTACCACAGGCAAACACAGATTTCTTGTTTTACAAGAGAAACCCATGGATTTTGTGATTTTGCATTGAGTTCCCTGCAAGCTGACAGAGTTCCAGCCTGCAGGGAGCTGGAGGAAGGTGGAGACACAGGGAGCACCACGTGCATGGACACGCATGTGGCCCCAGGCAGCCTGCAGAACAGTTCCAGCAGGTAAGGTCGGGGGAAAAGAGGGAGCAGGGGAGGGCTGAGGCTGCTGCCCAGCTAGGTGGGGGTTAAGGCCTGGGGCCACAATGTGCAGCTCCAGGGCCCCAGTGGGGAGCAGGATGGGGCCGTGGGTGGCTCATCTAGGGGAGGGAGAGGGCCAGTTCCCTGCTGCCACGCACACTC
>NW_017729022.1:174425318-174434123 GCF_001723915.1 Gavialis gangeticus
GGGGGTGGGAAGGGTGAAGAAGAACCTGTGCCCCATAGATCTGTACCTGGGGCAGGCACAGGCTGCAGGCATAGGTTCCCACCCTGCTTCACTCTCCTGGGCTCTCCAGAGCAAGGTGAGCACAACCTGGTGTGGCTGTGGACAGTGGGACCATACGGGGAGCTCCTTCCCGCTGCTCCCTACCCCCTGCTGCCCTGGTGACATCTCCTACACCTGCTACTGCTTTGAGGGGTGCAGCCCCGCACCATTACCCTCACTGCAGCCCCGCATGCAGGAGGCATGTTGCTGAGGCAGCGTGGCGCAAGCACCAGTGAGATCCCTGTGTGGCTCTGCTGCTGCCTGCTGTGCTGGTTCGTGCCCGCTGGGCTGGGGACTGAAGCAGGGCATCAGGGCACACCGGAGCCACTGTTCCCTGCCGTCTTGCTCGCCTCCCCCGGGACCTTGGGAGCCCAGTGGACATGACCCGGCATGGCAGGCAGCAGCGGAGCTGTGTGGGGGATATTCTCGCTACTGCTCGCCCCCCTGTCCCCACTGCCTCAGTGATGCACCTCCTCCACATGGGGCAGCAGTGAGGGCAGTGGTGCAGGGCTGCGCCCCTTAAATCAGGCACAGGAGGTGTATCGCCAGGGCAGGGGGTGGTGCCACAAGCAGCACTGAAGAGATCCCCGCGCGGCCCTGCTGTCCCCAGTCGCACTGGGTTGTGCCCACTGGGCTCTGGACCCCACAGGGCACAGAAGCAGTGAGGGAGCTCAATCCTGCAGCCTGTGCCTGCCCCGCATATAAATCTGGGGGCCACGGGTCCTTCCACCTGCCCCGGGAGTGCATGCAGTGGTGGAGAGCAGGCCTGCCCGAGCAAGGAGGAGTGGGGGCAGGGGGCTGTGCACCTGGGTCCAAAGCGCTGGTAGCTGGGAACCCCCTCCAGCAGGGCTGGGGGAGCGCTTTAATTTTAATCATGGATTTGGGGTTTTTTAGCAGAGATTTTGGTATTTTTTAAATCAGGGAAAACCAAGATCCCTAGCTATAATTAAACTCGCTGAGCACTAAGTGGAATCAGGTGTCAATTTAAAATGAGCATTACAGCGGAACAGCGCTAAGTGAAACAGTGTTAAGAGGGGATTGCCTTACAAAGATTTCAGTGTGATCTATAGATCTATTTGGCTGCACCTCCTGGCTTCTACAGTCACTTGCTTTAGGAGTTTCGTAACAATTTTGAGTCAATTACTATTGCATATTTCTGTCTTGTACATGGAATAATACAGAAATCTCCTATTAACAATAATGCTGTCTGTGTACTTAATTGATTTAAGCCAAAGAACCATTACCTGTCCATAATCTATTTCTAGCGGGTAGAATTTCTTTGGATATTTCGTGAAGTTCTTTGAATGCCAGGAATTGCCCGTTTTCTCTTCATAAAGATTCAAAAAGTGCTCAATGGCATCTTCTTTAGATGGCATCTGCTCCAGCTTGTTACTCCCAATCACAGTGCCAACGCGACCCCATGACCTAAACACCCAGTACCTGGAAGCAAACGAAATGAGAGGAAGTGATGCAGGAACTCTGGCTTTAGCCCTCAGTCATTGATAAATCTGACCCTCCAATAAAAAGAGCATATGGACATCCATATCAGATTGGAATGGATACCATTAACTGAGAGTCCCTTTACATAAAGGGACAAGTTTGCAAATTAGCCTACTCCACAGTTGCCAAAAAATGAGGTAAGTATCAGTATTGGATAGAATGCACAAATACTGCTGAAGGCACCAGAACTGGT
Source organism: Gavialis gangeticus (assembly GCF_001723915.1). Classification (NCBI taxonomy): domain Eukaryota; kingdom Metazoa; phylum Chordata; order Crocodylia; family Gavialidae; genus Gavialis; species Gavialis gangeticus. The sequence continues at coordinate 174,427,090 of NW_017729022.1, forward strand.
AATCTTGGGAAGACGTCACCTACAGCTTGCTGTAAATCAACGGTGGACAAAATGGTAGGTTCTGGCCAGCAGGCAGACTCCATTTTCCAGCAGCCCCTGCCCATGCCATTCAGGTTGGTTTCCATGGAGACCCCAGGAGCAGCAGTCTCCCGGGATCTTGCATTGGTGACAGCGCAGGGATGGAGCCAGGCAGAGCTGTGATCCGCTGCCTGCGGAACCCGTGCTCATGACAGGGGCATGTGGGCAGCAGATTGCTGCTCTGTCCTAGCTGTGGCCCACACCGTTACTGCCGCAAGAATCTAGCCCCAGCCCCAGAGCAGCTCCTCACCCAGCCATGCACCCTGCTAGCGCCACTCAAGTAGATCTCCACGGAGACCCTTGGAGCACGGGACCATTATGGCCTTGCTGCTCCTGGGCCATAATGCAGCATTTGAGCCATAGGGTAGCATTATGGCCCTGCTGCTCTCCATGCAGACTAGCCTAAGTGGCACAGGAAGGGGCTATTGGGATACAGAGTCTGCCATGGGCCCAATCCAGCCCACAGGCTGGATTTTGCCCACCCCTGCTCTAAATGGATATATTTGACTGAAATAGTTACAGCAGTTCATAGTCACATTGCTACAAAGGTGTCTTATGCTAGTGCAACTGGATCCATACTGGGAGGCTTGTACCACGATAACTACACTGGCAGAGATAAAGCAGAAAAAAGTGGAAGTGTGCAGACCCAGCCTAAAAGGGAGGGTGCTCAAGCAATCCTGTACAGCTACTCCTCGCTTAATGTCATAGTTATGTTCTTGAAAAATACAACTTTAAGCAAAATGACGTTAAGCGAATCCAATTACATCACAGGTGACGGCCAAATGTTATAACTGAACATTGCGCGAATTTAACTGAGTATGTTCTCTAATAGATTACAGACATAATAATGAAACAACATTAACCAGGATGACATTAAGTGAAGAGTACCTGAACCATCTCAGCAGAGACTGCAGTTGCCAGCTGATGCTTGTTAAAGAAGTGAGCTCTGTGATGCCAACCCCTGTCCAACAGGACCTGCACTAAAACCAACTTTACTTCACCGAGGCAAGCTTCAGAAACACCTTTTGGTCACTGCCAACAAACACTTCTCAGATGCAGTTTTCCAGTTCAACACTACAGCCTGTTGCTGTGCTACTAAGTCCCCTGTACATTAAGTCACCCTCTATTACACAGCAGTGGATCTTTTACATTGATATGCCAGGCTGATTGTTTTCCTTGTTTGCATTTTCTTCTTCCTTCCACCTTTTATCCATCTGTGGTTGAGACAATGTGGCCTTTGGAACAGGATCAGCCTTCTTGTGTTTTGCAGTCACTGCATTTGGGGTCTATTTCACCTTCCTCCTTCCCCTCTACCTCACTTTTCCCTCCTTCTTCTCTAACATGGGACACAGATCACCCCCTAGATTCAACTGGGCATATTTGCACCTACCAAATTCCCTGCTACTGCAGGAGGCCAAAGACGGTGGCACTCTTAGCTCCTCCTGCTCTCCTTCTGTGGCTCACCATAACAGCTTCATAAAAAAAAAAAACACTGGAGGGCGCTTTGTGGCATGTATGGAACCTTGGGGTAAATATTCTCTTCAACCCTTTTGGACTTAATATCTATACATGGTTGCATAAAATTATAGGGGACTGGACTTAATTATTCAAGTGGGTCTTCTCCATTCTATGTTCCTATTGTAAGCTAAACAAAATAATGCTACTGAACAAAATAAAATGGGATTTCATTGTCCACCCCCCTCCTATGCTTGAAAAACAGTAACCAGCCTCAAAAACATCTCAAATTTCACCATTAACCATTCACCATAAGAAACAGTACTACATAATGTGTTGTGTACATGTTTATGTGCAGAACTATGTTCAGCACTGGTGTAAGTGAATTCAATCACCATTCAGGACAGCTAGAGCCACACCAGCCCTGATGTAAGCAGAACTGGCTTCTAGTAGATCAGGGGTGGGCAATTATTTTGAGTGGAGGGCTGCTTACCCAGTTTTGGCAGGCTGTCGAGGGCCGCATGGGTAGCCCCACCCCTTGACAGGTGCCCCCAGGTCACCACCTTGGGACCAAATGTCCCAGGGCCAGCACCAGTGGGGCCCAAAGCGGGGCACAGGCTGGCAGGGGTCTGTGGAGCCAGGCTGGGCTGCACCAGCAGGGAGAGGGGGGAGCTGGCTCGGCTCCAAAGAGCCCCCGTTAGCTGGGACCCTGTGCTCCTGCCACCCTGCTCTGGCCCCCACTGGCACTGGCCCTGGGACACTAGTGTGGACCCCGTGCTCCCACTGGTTCCCTGCCCGCTCACACCCAGTGCCCCTCAGTCCCGCAGTACAGGCGGGGGGCAGCTCACAGCCCTGACCCCCTGCTCGCTGGCAGGGACGAAGCTGGTGTTGAGCATGGGGAAAAGTGGCCCCTCACCTGCCCTGTGGCTGGCACCCTGCGTTGCAGGTGCTCGCAGGCCACATGGGGCTGTCCGGACCGGGCACAGGCAGCCCCATGCAGCCTGTGAGCAGCTGCAGTGCGGGGCACTGGGCGTGGGCAGGGAGGGGCTGCTCCCCCCCCCTTCCCTGTCCCCCTCCCCCAACTTACCTGAGCTTCTCACACAGGGGCCGCCATGTGCTCCCAACCCAGAAAACCAGGCAGGGGCTTCCAGGTGGGGGGTGGGGCTGGGCGGAGCCTGCTGGGCTTCCCCTGGGTCCTACTGCCCTTGGTTCCTATTATTTTTGACAGGAACCAAGGGCAGAGAAATATTACATGTTCCAAATTTTTTTTAGGGGCCCCATGGGCTGGCCATATTTTGCCCATCCCTGTAGCAGAGCTAGGGTTGCCAACTCTGATCTATTCTGGGAAGTTTTATCACATGACATAATGACATTAATGATGGACCTAATGTACTCTAAAACTCACTATGGAGCCATCATTTTGCCTTCGGTGGAAATAAGGAGCATCATATGAATCTTAATTTCATATTTTAAGCAGGCTGCATAAATAAACAATACTGCAAAATCTTAAGTTGTAATGTGAATCTTATTTTTAAAAGGCGAGATCCAGTTAAGGATACTTTGCTTGTAAATACATGTTTAAATATTTGTGGGTCTGCATGCATGTGGATGTTAATTTAAAAATGCAGAAAATTAAATAACGTTCTAATACCATTATTATTATTATCACAACACCAACATGCCCACGAGAGACGATGCCAATGTGCCCATGAGAGAACATCAACACACCTGCGTATATCAGTTATGGATTATGGTGCATAGACTTTACACATCAGGCAGGCAAATGCACATGACTATTACTTTTTAAAATTTAGTACTACTGTATAAATTGGATTCAACATTTAATATTTGTTTTAATTAATGCCCTATCATTTATCTCCCAGGTGACTCTTGGCAGTGTCCTGGTGATTTATAACTAATTCCTGGAGACTCCAGGGCAGTCCTGGAGGGTTGGCAACCCTGAGTGGAGCTGATGGAAAAAGGCATTCAAAGGGATTTTCATGGCTCTTTGGGGAAAACAGTAACGCCATTCTCCCTATGACTGCACAGACATGAGACACAAAATATCTGACATACAAAGACAGAATCACAGCAATTGAATAGATAATGCCAACCCAGAAGAAAGGAACAGGTTAGCAAGGCAATAGTTCCTGCCTGAGTGGTTACTTAATGTTAACTTTCATAAGACCACAACTTCCTTGCCTACGATCAGTCATTGCTGTGACTATCTGCTGTTCCTGTCCAGGTCTTATTATACCAGATAATAGAAATCTTCAGTTTACTGTGTTCATGCATTTGACAGCAGACATCACAAAACCCTTATTAAAAATGTGCATCTTTAAACAACTGAAGGACTGGGTAAGACTTCAATCCTAAACTAAGCTGAAAAGAAGCTGCTAAGATTTTAAAGCTTTTAGCTGTTTAATTGATGCAACCTTAATTAACTTTTTTGCAATGTATAAGTATTCAATAAATACATTTTACAGATTTGTCAGGCATGGAATACCAGCTCTGAAAGTTCATATACCAATCATAAATCCAGATACGAGAAATGGCCAAAAGGAGTCAAAATTTATGAGTAATTAAAAAACCCCAAGTAATCTACCACTGAAGCAGGTTTATTTTCTGTAGCCATTGACTTGCCCAGGTTACTGTACATTCCCCCTCCTGGGAGAATCAAATTGTCCCAGAAAGCCTTTTGATTGCACCTTTCTTTAATAATGGGGCATGTGAACAATTCTGACCTGCAACTGGGTAGCTATTCTAAATATATGATGCTTTCTGGCCCTTTTTAAGGCACCTACTCAGTGCCTGATCTTCACATGCTTACACAGAAGTGGAGTAACTAACTCAGTAACTAGGCTGGGCTCCAGGGATTGCTTACATCACAGCCAAATTTACTGAATAGGACTTAGAGGGAGGAAGACAGGTATGGGTGGAGGAGAGAGGACTGGGATGAAGACAAAAAGCAAGACATCCCACCTAAGCTGCACTTCTGGGATGTTTTTGCTACCAGTGAAGTTGAACACAAACCAATCCTAGCACATTTATCCAATTCCTAATTTACATTTCAGCATTTATATTTACTTTTCCATTTTACTTTACTTGTCAGTAATGAAATTAGACTAGTCAATTCCACTTTTTCATACCCTTATGCAGGTCTGCTGTTTTGAGTTTTCAACACTGCAAAAGAACACTTTCATACAAAACGAAAACCTCACAGAAATGCTTAAGAACCACCACCACCACCACCACGACATTTGTATTCATATTTGGCTTGTGTAAAAAGCTATATCTATGTTGAAAACCAAGCCCACCTGATTTCTCGGTCATCCTCTAGCAGCTGCAGCTTGTAATAGGAATTGGTTCCTTTGACAATATCCACCAAGCCAAGAGTGGCGCTGTAGATTTTACCACCTTTTTCAAAGACGTGAGCAGAGTCCTCCAAACCTAGGAAGAAGAGCAGTGAATTAAAGCCAAGACAATGTTGTCATTTTGAGACTCCTTTCCTTCTTACATGGACACACACTTAAACAGATGTTAAGACTCACCGGAATACTATGGAGGTAAATAAAAACAAAACAAAACAAAACACAGAAAGTTTGTTACTCCCTCAGCAGAGAGAAAGCCACAACAATGTAACATTTCAGCAAGCAAACATTCTTCTTCACAAAACTACACGGCAGGTACCATGCAAGGGAACTGCTCAGGTACCCCACTGGGATGTGAAGAGAATTCATTTCTAATGTCAGGTTTCTCAGCATTATTTCTGCAAAGGATACTTTACAAACAAAATGCCACAGGACTTGGTGAAAACTACTTTGAGAAGCTCTGATCGGTGCTTGACCTTCAGTGGTTTCATTTTAGAAACTGTGAATAGAAACCAGATAATTGGCCCTGAACAGCTCAGGGATCTTCAAGAGCAACTTGTCCTCTCCACATCAGAGCACAGTACCAACTACTGACACCCAAAGTGCAGCTCTGTGCTTCAAGCAAAGAGCCCTTCCTGCTAGACCTGTAGTTTCTGCAGGTGGTGCTTATGTATTCTTGCTGAAGAACCTGCTTCACCACTTGAAGTAAGAGCCTCAGAAGTATACTTAAAAAAAATGAGGGCTACACTGGAAAAATGTGAGCATCTGTGGCCTGAATGCAAATCATTCTCACATCTGTAGCGAGGTCAAGACTTTATTATAAAAATTCTAAGGTGTCACTAGGCTGCATTGTCAATAAGACTAAAAACTTCCCACCAGAAGTCTCCACCATTTCACAGACAGTTCTTTCTACAAGCTGACCTTCAAAATGAACAAGGCATTTGCACTGATAAAGGATCCTGGAGTGGCAACTGGTTTTCTGCACTCACCAGAATCAGGATCTACGGCTGCTCCTCCTTTAACTGTCAATTTCATTTTCTTTTCAGACTTGCAGGTCCCTGGAAGAATAGGAGATGGGAAGACCTTGGTTTTTTAATCTGATGAGTCAGGAGTGCCTGGTTGTAGACAGAGAACACTACTTGACTCAGTGGTCAAGTTCTTTAAAAGACTTTGTGTAATGTTCATCTTGACTGGATTTATATTAATGGATTCATCTGCACAGATATACTGTTCTGCTAAAGCAAGACAAGAAATCCAATGCTGTTTGAGTCTCAGTGACACTGTCCTCTATCTAATTTAACTCAAGGATGTCAGTCTACTGAGATGATACCCACCTTCTCCCTTCCTGCTCAATCAAGTGGAATACATTAGAGCTGTTTGGCTGGAAGTTTGGTAGGTATTAGCCACTACAAATTAAGCTGCATGTGTCTGTTTAAATTAGATGATTAAGACACTGAGATTCTTAGAATTCTATATCTGTGTTTCCAGACTGATAATACAACATTCAACCATATGGCAGACAAATTCTGGTGGCACTCAATTCTGAAGAAACCAGTGGCAGGAAGATCTCTGGGGGCAACATAATCACAAAGTAAATAAATGAATGGAAGAAGGCAGCATCTGGTAATTTTGCTGAGTCACTCCTTGCAGACAGATCAGCACCAACTGTCAGGACTGCGTGAAGCTTCGGTCCTCCAATTCAATTCTGCAGAGATTCAGCGGCTGAATCTTTGAATCAGAATCGACTCAGAGGAGCCTTTAACCTCTCTGAACTGAATCAGAACCCTTTGAATTGATTTGGAGAGATTCGGCGATTCAAACAGACACAGCTTTAAATGTTTTTTCTACATACTTCTAGGGAGCAGGCGGCTTGAGAACGCTGCAATGCTGGGGCGCATGGAATATCCCACAGAAGCACTGGGAGCTCCCCAGCACACTCGGCAGCAGACCCAGAAATGGACCAGAAGCACTTCTAGTTCAATTCTAGTTCAGCTAGGAAGCATGGAGGGGCCTCCCCTGCCTCCCTGGATAGGCAACTAGTGTCTCCTGGGTCTAGGGGTGGGGCCACAGTGCTCACTGGGTGCTGCCAGGTGGGGGGGAGGGGGGGCTATCCCCACTGCCCCCCACTGC
>NW_017729022.1:174439123-174448084 GCF_001723915.1 Gavialis gangeticus
CCCCCCCCCCATAGCTGCCCTGCCCAGGCCAACTCTGGCCCTTTAAGAAGAAAAAAAGAGAAAAGCCCCAGGACTCAGCGCTCCTGCAGCAGCTTCGGGGGGCAGCAGGGATCACCCCCACCCCCCAGCAGGAGCAGCAAGTGTGGGGTTTTCTTGGGGGTTTTTTTTTTTATTTCTTAAAGGACCAGAGCTGGCCTGGGCGGGGCACCTTTGGGGGGGCTAGGGGAGTGAGGGCGATGCTTGCCCATGCAGCGTGGGGCAGTGGGGGGAAACACCCACTGAGCTGGGGCTTTTTTCCCCCCCCCGAAAGAGCAGGGAGCTGGGGTGGGTGGGACAGTCATTGCTGGGCTGGCGGGGATGGGCCTGGCTGATTCGGAGATTGGGCAGGAGCCGACTCTCCAAAATCGGATTCATCTGAATTGATTTGGGACAGTGATACGACTCACCGAATTGAATCACTGTCCCCTGAATCGGCCGAATCCAAAGCGAATACTAGCCACTTTGCACAGGCCTACTGTTTAGTAGTCTCATAAGTGTCCCATGACCTCAGCATCACAAAGTACTGATCCCCCCTCAGTATATGTTCAGCTCTTGTACATTAGCTAGAATGCTGGTTCACTAGGTTGAGTCATACACTTGACCTGTTTGAAATGTTCAACACGAGATGCTTGCTGAAGAGCTGCCTAATTAGCTCCGCAGCAAACCATCACCACCTAGACAAGTGATACTATTAGGCCAGAGTAAAGTAATTAACTCTGTGATAGGACAGTACTGCACAACACAGGTACTATTATACAGTAGAGATATTTAGTGTGCCAGGTGTAGATAGTGATCAGAGCTGGCTGGGTCACGAGGGTCCAACAGTTCAGAACTGCCTGCTAGTTAGCCCCTCTGCAGCAAGGTGAGACAAGCAGGAGCTGCCCCAGGGTAGCAGGCTGAGCCCCTGGGCTGCCTGCCAGCCAGGACAGCACCACCCTGGTTTCAGCATGCTGTAGTCCCGCACAAACATGTAAATGCTGCACCCAGGAGCAATAAACTCCAGTGCAAATGGTGCCCGAGTTTACTGCATCAAACTAATTTCACATGTAGACGTGCACAATAAGTTGAACATCCCAAACAGCTTTTGTAGTTTCCGTCTTTGATCTTGCCCATCACTTAGATGGGCACTGCCATTAATAACACATACAAAACATGCAATATCTGAGGCAACAGTGAGTTGGAAGGGAACGTGTTTCAGAAGGGAGTTTAGAGGAGTTTTAAGGCCAGTCTTGCATCACAGTTCCATTACTTGAAGCGACTCAGGAAAAGGGTGAACCTGAACTATATCCCAAGCACTCCTGTCACATTTATAGTATGTTCCCTTGAGTGCTTTCAGATTCTCGTATACATAGCAAGCTATAGAAGCACAAAGCAATATTTAAAAACACACCAAACTGAGCAAAGCTGTGAGAAAAAAGGTCTGTTGCTATTTTCACCTTGTTCTTCCTTGACTTTTCCAGCACTCTTCATATTTGGGGGTCCACTGGACTTTCCTCCCACAGTTGTCTCCATGTTCTCCTGCTTCACCTCTGCACCCCAGGATGAGAGCCCATGTACGGACAGCAGTTCCCGAAAGCCTTTGCTAGAGGATTTCACATCCTTGAGAAACTCTTCTGAAACCACTCGGACTTTTGCCTCTTTCACTTCTTCCATCTTCTTGTTCATTTTCTCAACTTCCTCTGTTAAGAAAAGGAGGGGGAGGAAGGAGGAAAGGGATAAAGAGCAGTTCTAAGTTCTTTAAAGCAAACACAAAAGAAAGCACATAGCCCTGTCTAAAGGACTCCAAGCACAGCCTCACTGTTGAAAGTCAAGGTATTCTAATGTTATAAAGCACTCTGAAGTGTAGTTCTCCATATACCACACCCTGCCCTATACCTGGGCTACCTTATTTTACATTTCTTTTCAAGCCCTGCCTCACCTCTCAGCTGAGGCAGGGCCTAGGCGGGAGGTGACCTCAAGACACCTGTGGTAGCACAGGCAACAGCACCCCAGACACACTCCCCCTGCACAGATGTGAACATTTCCCCCCTGGCAATGACTGCACCTTTGAAGTGACTGGGAATTTTGCAGGTGACCATGAGAATAGCATCATGGCCTGAGCCCCCAAGCTTAGGCACCAGCTGGAACAAATGCCTGGTGAATGCTTGGAGGGGAAGTCATCAGGGAAGGAGAGAGGGTGCTGCTGACAGCTCTTGCTGCTTCCCTAAAGCAGCCAATGGAAGGATTCTGTAGTTCCAAGAAGCTTCAGCTCCCTTGCCCTGACCTATGGCACATTTTTCTCTCTGTTCCACCTAATCTTTGGGGTGACCATGCCCCAGGACAGTCCCAAATTTTGAAGACCAGTTCTTGCTGGTCAGCGAAAATTAAATCAAATGTCCCAGAATCGCAGGGGTATGGTGAGTAGCATGGTGCGCAGGGGATGCAGAGTAGCATGGTGCGCCAGGCAGTTCAGCTCCGCTTCTTTGGCAGACTGCATCTACACTTCTGCCCATCAGCCTTTACTACTACCCTCAGCAGTGCTGAGGGTTGGGGAGCAGTGTCCCAGCTGTCCCAGTTTTCCTTACGGTCACGCTATCTGCCTGCCCCTTCCTTGCTCCTGTCCTCTACCCCAGATAGTCACACTCTCAACTATTCACAGGATGAAACACTACTTTCCCTGCAGCCTTTTACAAGAGCAGCTGGTGGCAATCCTAGATCCTCACCAGATCTACTCAACGCTGGTAAAACAGACCCTTTTGAACAAAAGGTGCACGTTGTTTCCTCCTTCTGCACACTCCAACAGCTTTACAAGGAAGCAGAAGAGGGAAGCAACCCTTTACACAGAGGCAGTCAGTTGAGAGGATATCAAGGATGGTAGAAACAAGGCACACCGAGCCTCTGCCTCAACTGAAGAGCAGTCTTGCAAGGCTTGCCATATTTACTCAAAAAGAAAGTGATCCAATCATAAGACGACCCCTGAATAATTAGATTCCATATATGGAATTTAGTTATACTTTTCCAGGTATGAAATCCATTTATTGGATGTTTGCCTTGAATTTGTCCCCTTCCCACTTCTACAGCACGGAAAATAAATCTAGGGGGTCAGGTATCCCTTTGCTCTCTGCTTCTCCCCAACTTTTACCCCTGGCAGCTCCTTCCCCCTCTCCTTACTGGCAGACCCTGCTCTCCAAGTACATGGAAGCAAGGAGCAAATTTGAAAACAATAACCTTGAAATTAAACATGGATGCCACAATTTGTATATAGCACACCGGTATTAATTTATTCAGAATTGATGCATATTACCTTTTTTTGAAACAGCAGCAAGTTTCAGCACAGGTACTCCATAAACACACTTCTGAGCAGCACTTTGGTACCTACTTATACGTAGCCCAAAGTACACACGATATTATTATTCCAAAGCCAAAGGCTCATGATTTACCACATAGTTCATGGGGCTGGGCATTACCAGGGTCAACAGCAATCCAAGCCATGGTGACCCTACAGCTCAGCAGTGCTCAGTGTGTGTGTGCGCACTCTAGATACACCCCCATAAAAGGATCCATGTGCTAATTAGCACTCCATTCATGACTGGAACTGGGTGTTCTTATGACCAGTGCTGGGATGCACCAAAAATTTATATGCAGATGAAGTGCAGGGCACCCTGGTCTGGCTTTACCTCATGGAGGGCAGGGCCAAACTAATCATGTGCCAGGCTGAGAAAGGGGGTGACAGAGATTCTGGATGAACTGTATGCAATGTTGTGGCTCACCATGACTCAAAAAGAGTCAATGGTAATGGGGACTGCACTTAGTAGACACTACCATATATATTATTCAGATGGGCTATGCTAACCTATTCTTGTGATAGGTTCCCATTAGCATGTTTGCCTAAAGATGGGTCACGTGTTTTGTAGTCAGAATGAGGCAAACTGAAATCTGCCTGACACAGGACAGGCTCTCAATTCATGCAGTCTTCCTGCATCGCAGTGTTGCCCTCTGCTGAATTTACTGCCCATGCATACACAAGCAAAAGGGAACACAAGTCAACAGCTTTTCCCAAAGGTATGTTCTGTTTAGCTTTTGATAAAAATCATGCATTTTTAGTCCCATTTGCAGAGGCACTCGCCAGTTAAGCAACCAGAAAGTGAAACTGGAGCATTAGAGAAGGGAGTGCTCGCCCAGTTCATTTGTGTATTGAGTTAACACTGGAATTGGCACAATGAGACTCCAAAACAAAGCCATCAAGTAATAATGCCACAATCCAGTCTACACAGAGGTAATATCTACAACGAAGCTTCCTCAGCTACCCAGTTACTCTATAGGAGTCCCTTCACACAGTTAAAACACGCTTTAGCAGCCTTTAAAATCCACACCAAGGAATTCACCTGCTGCAATCAAGTTTCAGAAACAAATTGGTACTGAAATCTGTTAAATGTTATCATAAGGACCCACACCACACTTGTCACAGAACCCCTGGTTTCCCTATGCCTTGGACTGCAAGCCACAGACTACAAAACACACTGATGAACACTGGGACTCGAATTCTATCTTGGTAGAAATAGGTTCACTTGAACAGACCCCTGCTACGGGGCATCAGCAAATGCTTGGGAACCATTCAGAATTAGAAGCACTGCATAAGAAAATTTTTTCATGAATATGGAAACATGCATTATATTCCATGAATAAAGACAACCACCCCAGGTCCTCATTCAGTGCCTTATCCCCTCTGTGATCTAATTCCTCTCCATGTCCAAGGATGACAGTAATATTGCATGTTTGCTCACTTTGTGTGCTGATACACAGGTTGGCCTTATTGGCAGTTCCTGTCACTTTTCCTCCAAGCTCCTCAACTGTGGTCTTCATTTCTTCTTTGTTCCTGGATAATTTTCCAAGTATCAAAATCTTCATGTTGGATAATGGCTTATCTAGTTGTTTGGAAACAAAAACATCACATAAGAAAAGAGCATGTTCACACTGCTGGAGAAAGCACGTCATACGAAGGAAAAGAAGCCTGCTAAATCCAAAGTACAGCATGTCAACAGGGTAGCTAAAATGCATTAAGCAACTGTTGGAACAGTTTATCTCCCCTAGAAAAGGTGGCATAAAATTCAGCATTACCTCATATACAATAGGTTTCCTGGGGGAAGGGACCAGAAAAAAAAAAATGGAGAGGGTTTCAGATCAAGGCCATGTCCACAAAAACTAGAAACTGCTGGCACTTTCTTTTTTACTTGTAGAGTAAAGGCAAGAGCCAAGGGGAAAAAAGAGAGAATCAGAAAAGCCACAAAGATCATTTCCTCATAAGAAAACATTTCTTGGAGGAGTTAGGAGAACTCCAACATGTTACAGCTAGGCTTGGAAGGATTAAATTTTCATCACTAAACACTGATTTCATCTGTCACTCTGAGACGAACAGAAATATTTCCATCAGTAATCACTGAAATTTAGAGAAAGGGGATTTAAACCAAATAAATCAATCTGGGCCAGGGGGTACCCCACAAGCATGCACATGCACAGGCCACAGTGGGGACGCCTGGCTGTGCCACCTGCACACTGCTCCTCTGGCAGCAGCTCAGGCAGCTGCTGCAGGAGCTTGGGGCCATGCTGGGAAGTGGGGTTGAAGAGGCAGGTCTGCTGCAGCTTGGAGCTTGGTGATACAGGCTGCTTGCTCCACCCAGGTCCCAGCCAAGGACTGGTCACCAAACTCCTGATGAGCACAGCCTGGCCTACATGATCAGGGCTCACCAAAAGTTGGGCCCCTGCCATGATCTCACATGGGCTAGACCAGGCAGGAGCTCTGGGAACATAGGGAGAGGCAGCAGCCACCTAGCCTGGTGTGGGAAGCAGCTCCCTATGGCCCTTTAGGGGGCAAGCCCTGCCTGGCAGGCACCAGCACAGGGGTGGACTGGCCCTTTGATGGCCAGAGCTTCCTGCCTCTTTGGGCAGCACAGGGACAGCAGCTGGGCCCCGGAGGGCACCCCCCATGGATCCTGGCCTGATCATGCTGCCCCTCCAGTGGTGCCTGCCAGGCAGCGTTTGCCCTCTAAGGGGTCACAGGGAGCTTCTTCCTGCCCTGGGGTGGGCAGCCAGTGCCCTCCCCACATGTTCCCAGATCTCCAGAGCACAACTGCCTCCTCTTCTGCTCCCTCCCCACCCAGCTCTTTTCTGAGAATGAACTGAATGATCTAAAGCAGGTGCGCTTTATTGATTTATGGATATTTAGTTTTATATATTTTAACATGTGATTTTTTTAAGCTTTTGATAGTATACTGTAATTGCTAAATTGTCTGTCCCCTACACCCTTAATTTTGTGCAAGTCTGATGAAAATTATAACTCCCCCCCCACCCCAAAAAAACCTCCCCGAAGGAAATGCTTAAAAATAAAAACAAAATACCTCTGCCATCTCACTCTTCACTTCCACACTCATAAGAGTCCAAAGTGAATGTACTTTGGCTCTAATGAATCAACAGAAATGCGTTCCTGGGCACACAAGTCCCTTTGCCCTGAACTTTTACCTGTGGGTGCAGATGCCTCCTCTGTCAAAGGAGCAGAAGCTGCAGATGGAAGCACAGTGTTCACAACAGCAGCCTCTGGAGGGAATACTCTGTCCTGCTTTTTACACTTGAATTTCTTTAGGTAAGGGATTTCCCGGAATTCCTGCAGGGCAAAAGCAGAACCATTTAAAACGGATATATTGTCTAGACCTTGGCACTTAGGAGAGATTTCACAGCAGGTTACAATCAATTTATTAAACCCTTGTCTATATCGCACAGTTCTGCTGACAGAACTAAGTCAATTCGGGGCGTGAAAAGATTATATCCCTTTGTCAATGCAACTTTGCTGACTAAGCCTCCAGTGCAGATACAGCTTTGCCAAAAGGAGGTGGCATCTTCCTGCAGAGCTTGTGTTGTTTGGGCAGGGTTACCATATTTCCAAGATCCAAAACAAGGACACCTGTGGGGGGAAGGGCGGGGGAAGGGCAGTGATATGGATATGCCTAAGTCTCTGCCCATCACTCCTAAGCCCCTGCCCTCCTCACTCCCAACGCACAGCCCTCCCGGTGTCCCTTGCTCCTGACCTAGAGCCCCCTGTTGCTCCAGCCCTGCTGTGCATACAGCTCCCACGCACACACACTTGCCGGGCCCTTGCACAGAGCACACGAGCCCTGACAGCCAATCACCTTGCCCGCTGCTCTCAGCCCCAAGCATCCGAGCAGCTAATGCCTGGGAAAAGCCAGAGGCAGAGCAAAAGCCTGGACATTTGCTCTCATTTTAAAAACCAGCCTGGACACAAGGACAAGGGACCCAAAAAGAGGACATGTCAGGGAAAACCCAGACGTATGGTAACCCTAGTTGGGGCAGCTGAAAAAGACATAGCTCTAGTAGCAGGAAAAAAGTCTGATATTGTTGTCAACAGAGTTGCATCCCTATTGAAGACCTGGCTGCCATAGTTTAAAGCAGCAGTTCTCTCTATACTGGAGACAAAAGCTAAATAAGCTTTTTATTTACAACATCCCACATAGGTTACTGATTAGGAAACTGATGTACAAAGAGGTTAAACAGCTTGCTCAATATCAAACAGCAAGTCAGTTGCAATCAAGAATAAAACTGGGAATCCCAGTCCTTCCCAATCCCTGCCAGACAATACTGCTCCCCTCTAGCTAAGAATCTAAGCCCCTAGAAATATTTGTTTTAAAAATCATGGAGAGAGAGAGAGAGATGTAAAACGGAGGAAGAATCCTGGTTTTCCAGTCAGGTGGTATTTCAATCACCTTTGACATTTCTGCCTTGATGCTGGTTGCCAGTAAAGACAATTTAGTTAAGAAACAAAAAGCCAGGACTTTTGTTTTGGTTCTCTTACTCTTTTCAGAATACCAATAATTAAATATCACAAACACATTTTCTGCAAAAGTTTTTCCCCAATTCAGGGGGAACTATTTGTTTATTTCAGAAAGACAATCCAGGCTGTAATTTTCAAATTCTGATATTAATATCTGAACTTCTGGGAGCAAAGTTATTAAGATCCTCTCAGATTAGTCAGAAAGGAAGAGATAAAAAACAGCAAGATGAGCCAGCCATTATGAATTAAATTAACCTTCAGCCTCAACCCACAAGTAATATACAGTATGGTAACTTAAGTTCTGCTGCAATGGAAGGGCAAATTGGAAATGCCTGAATTATCAGAAAAGAAGAAATAGTACTTCCCAATCTACTGGGACTGGAAAATGTGATTCTCCTTACCCCACATATATTACTTATCAGCAACTCTTCCCATCCTCATAGGCACAGAGATGTGCAGAAGCTGAAGCAGGCCCTGACCTCTGATATTTCTCTGTCTGTAACATTTGCCATAGACTTTTATTTTTTGTTTCCACAACCACTTAAGTCATTTAAGAATTGAGAAGGGTTTCAGGCCAAGTTCGCAGCACTTACCTTTGGGATAACCCATTCTTTCCTGTTGGGAGACTGTGTTTTGGCAACACATTTAGTCCAGGCAGTAATGTCTCCTGAACAGTAATACGCATCACTCTTGAACATGAACTGCCCCTTGCACTCTTCACAGGGAAGCAGAGCTCCAAATGCCATCCCATCTGCCACTCTGTCCAAGATCTTAAAACAACAAAGAGGCTAACAAATCACATTAGAAAAGGAAGCGTGCACACACACAGTCAGACAATACAGAAAATTCACAGATGCCGTAAAACACTGGTGTAAAGATGAAAAGTGTTACTTGTCAAATCTTCTTCTTGAATATGAATTAAGAAGCTTCTCAGAACTACTTGATCCACAAAGCCTTGACACCACATGCCACTAAGTTTGTGCTATACCCTTTGGATTGTGCTCTCTGGAGCAAGGGCACATTGTCAGAAACACAAAACAGAATTTTTCACAGAATGCTAAGCATGTGCACTGTGGAAGAATTTAATTATGCTGTAGGAGGAC
>NW_017729022.1:174453084-174460779 GCF_001723915.1 Gavialis gangeticus
GTGAGACAGCACACGGGAAGCCTTCACATGCAGGGCTGAGGGCAGCTGGCTGGACCTGAGGAGGGAGAGGGGCTGGATTACACCACGTGATAGGGGGGGAAGGGAATGGCGGGGCAAGGCCTGCAAAGACATGATAGCCAAGGACCTGCTTTGGAGGGAGCAGAGGAGGACGGGTGTTGTGCTTGAATATAATATATAGATGGGAGGAAAGAGTCCACAATGCTCTTCCTTGAAAAGTGTTTCTTCTGGTGCACTGATTCTAGACACTCAGAGCATCTGCTCCCCTCAGAAACCCCCTGGAAGCATTAATGATGCTTTAAGAAGTGCTGCAAAAAACCCCATCTTTTTAAATGGATGAATTTAAACCCCTACCATTTCAACCCCTATGCATAGACAGGTAGAGTAGCAGCATTCACTGGAGTGCTATGAGAGAAGAACTGAGCTTTGCAATCTGGTTAGATGCTGTATTTGAGATTTTACAATATACCTTTGACTTCAGGAACTGGTTTGTTACGCTGTTTTGAGCCAAGCTCATCAACAACTCAGAGGTGCAGGCACATAGGTGCACAGTAACATTCTACAAGAAAATAAAACCGACTCACAGCAGACTCCCCGGAAGGCACTTCCTGTTTGTTGGCTATCAGCAGCTCTTTCAGGTCATTGGTGGAGCAGGCTTTCCTCAGTTCATCTTTGATGTTCCAAATCAATTCTGTCTGTTCCTGTTAACGAAAACTGGCAGCTTAGATATTTGCAATTGCTTTCCAAGATCCATCCTGAAGCAGCAGGCTACTGACAGGCTTTCAATACACCATACTACTGAGCAATGGCACATTACAGATGACTTGCAAAAAGGTAAATCACTAAGTTCCAGCAGCTTTACCAAGAGCTGCCATCCTAAGTGGGACATTCAGCAAGTTGTAACCCCAGAATTCAAAGCAAGAACTACTTTCTTAGGTAATCAGCTGCTTACATGAATGATTAATCAACAGCTAATATCATCAACAAATCATACTTGTCAAGGGAAGCAACATCCCAGATGGATTTCTGACATTGCTGCCAAGCACACAGCAGAGACTACTGTGTCTCTTTCACACAAGAATCCAGAAATACTGCACTGCTACCTTTATTATGATTCAAAGGGTGTCCTGTCTCACAGAAAGGAGATATCACTTTATGCTAGCATTTCATAAGGCAAGGAGTGGCGCTTGTCATTCTATAGCACATTTCCTTGACAGATCTCTCAAATTTCACAAATACCAATTCATTAGCTTCAAGTACCATGATGAGCAGGTATTAACCCATTTTATAGATGAACAAATGGAAGTGTTTGGGACCACATGTTGGAAATAGACCCCACACATTCTGAGCTGGACTGTCCTCGTTTCAAGTTCACACATCTACAGCAGTAACTTAAACATGTCAATCACCTGGAGCAATAATGAAACTCTTCTTTGGAGTTTTCTGTCAAGGGGGGAAAGAAATGGATAAAGGAACATGCAACAAAGAGAGATTTCTAATAACGTACAGGTATTCATTATCCATCTACACTAAGAACTATTTTTTCCAATGCCACAGGTCACAATAAATAGCTGATGGGTGTATTAAATTGGTTTAAAATGTAGTTGTACTAACAGTTTTGACAGATGAATTAATCATACTTTAAAAAGCCTGAGGAATCCCCAGATTTTTAATCTCAGCATCAGATTAAATCAAATCAATTCTTAGAACTTTCATAATAGGGACATGGATTGTCAAATGCCATACCCTACTTAGGACATAAGCTGGAACTATGAAGCAAAACAGGAAAAAAAAAAAAAATCATCTCAACTATAATTTAAAGGCAGATGCACAATTTTCTTCTGAGTAATCTGTTTTTGCAGATCCATTAAGACTTTGGCAAAAGGCTGCTGGTAATATTTTCTTGGAAGGCATCTACGCCAAACTTCTAACAGCTATAAAATTCCTGACACTCCACCAGGAATTCTGTCCTCTGTATTCTACAAAGCTAAGATTTATCCAGATTCATACTAAAGAACAGATGAGTCACAGACATATATGAAGTAATCAGCCAAGTATAATATACTATTCAAACTAGTTCAAATCCTTGCCTCTGTTCAAGTTTACGTATGAAAAACTTCATAGGCTTCTGTAGCCAGACCACATTTATGGCACAGAAAGGGCTAAGATAAAGACGACTTCTCCATTGCCACTTCAGATCCAGACAGGCACAGCTCAATAGTTACCACCTAGTCCCTTTTAGTGACTTGC
Organism: Gavialis gangeticus; assembly: GCF_001723915.1. Taxonomy (NCBI): domain Eukaryota; kingdom Metazoa; phylum Chordata; order Crocodylia; family Gavialidae; genus Gavialis; species Gavialis gangeticus. The sequence continues at coordinate 174,455,353 of NW_017729022.1, forward strand.
GTGAAGTGAGGTTGCCTTCAGCCCTGAACCTAGTGAATAAGGGTCCATATAACAGATCCTTCATATCTCAGAGATGCCAATGACCAAACAGGCTGAAATTGTCTCTCACTGGGACAGGGCAGCACTTCTGCAGCTTATGCTGTGTCTGGTATGTGACAAAAAGGATTCTACATGTCTGCACCTTTTACCAGCGTTTAATTCTCTTTAAAAAAAAGAACAAAACAGTTTTTAAAGATTTGGGATTCCTCAGTAAACAAACCTTCAGCAGCTTCTCCTGTTTGGATTCTTTATCCTTTTCTTTTTTTTGTTTCTTTTTTGTAGTCACAGTCCCATCCACCTCATCTGCTTTTCTTTTTCTAATGGAGAGATAAATGCACAGGATGGTTATTCAAGTTCATCATCAGTTACCGGAGCTCAGTGATCTGACAACAATTTTACATAAACTCGAACTTTTTAAAGATAGTTTTTTCATTTCCTTCGAGTCCACAATGGAAGACCTTGACTTTTGCCCCACTGAAGAGGTGGAAAGACTGGCAGAAGTGCACACAGAAAAAACTGTACCACTTAAATCAAACCAATTCTTAAAACTTCCATAATAGGGACATGGATTGTCAAATACCATACCCCACCATACCACCAAATCCCCAAGCCACCAAATGCTGACATATGCCTCTAATTCCCCATGCTGCCAAAAGCTGCTGATTACCACAGGCTGGATCAAATCTCTTTGCAGGCTGCTGACCAGGGTGTATACATCAATGATTTTTTTTTTTTTTTAATTAACCCCCCCCCAGATTTTTGTTTAAATCCATTTTTTTTTTTTAATTTAATTGGGTTTTTTTTGTTAAGATGCTTTTTTAAAGATATAAAGATAGTTTTCATACAAGGTACGTTAAACCTCAAAGATATCATCATGGAATAGGGATTATAGCTTCTAATTATATACTATTTGAGACAATATATTCATGTAACCTTTTTAGAAAAGTTTTATAAATAGATCACAACAGGCTATGGACTATATTAGGGGCCCAATCTTATGGGGTTCCCAGAGGCTTCTCTGTAGATTAGTAAAATTAAATAAAACCACTTTATGCAATGGGACTCAGTGCTCAGTCTAGAAGATCCCATTAAACATCTCTGTAATGCTTCATTTCAGTTCTCAAACTGGATTTGTCTCTCCAGAGATAACACCCTTGTTAACAGCAGTATATGGAGATGAGAGAGAACAGACCTGATTACCTACCATCAGCCCTATTGGCTCTCTGCAAGTTTGTGTACACAGACGTAAGCCCTTACCTCTCTCAAGTGCAAAGTTTCAAGAAGTTAAATGAATAGAGGACATCGAACAAAAGAATGCACTTTTTGTAGAAAATGATGATTAAACAAGGCTTCCCGACTAGTGATTTAAGGTGTGAATTAAATCATGATTTTAATTTATTTGATTTAAATCAAATCCACCCTGATTGCTTACCCCTGCTTTAAAGCATTCACTCCCTCTCAGCCATGCCCCCCACACTGTTACAGAAGATCGGGTTTATATTACAGACCTCAAAAGATCCTGAACAAGGTAGAACAATTGGACCATGTCCTGGAGATCACCTTTGTGCTTTGAGAAAAATTACACATTCACCTTCAAATCCTCTGTGAACACTTAACATCACAGATGGGCTGGGTACAAAGAGAAGGCATACATATAGAGCCTTGGCTTCCCCAAACTCATAAAAAAAACTCTTCCCCAAGTGAGACCAACCAGGAACCTCTGGTGATCTCCTACAGGTGTTTCACTGCCCTGGGTCACCTGTAACAAACCTGTGCAAAACATCAGTAACATCACTGCAAAGTGCCTTGCTGAACTGGAACCTAAGCATTTCCCTAGTCAAAAGGACTTTATGAAGCAAGTCTTTCAAGGCACACACTTAAGCATTCTGTTGAACCCAGGCCCTAATAACTAAAATGACTCCCTCTTAGCAGGAAAGTGGCTTAGAGAGCTAAGATTCACCCTTAGGTAGTAGTAAGTCTTTAATCCAAAGCTAGAGTCAGCAGAAAAAGAGCACAAGGTGTGCTATACCATAGGGAGGCATTGCAATGAAAACACTGCATTCACTTTCCATCAATTAATTAGATTTCTGGCTCTCTCTCCTCAGTCACAGGGTTTTAGGTTTTCCTCTCCTCACTCAGCAATCACTGCGATTGTCCCATCCACTTTCATGAACTGCCCGAAGTTAACATGTGGAAAGAACACAGAAAGAGGCCTAAGACTGTCAGGCACAATTTGTTGTATCTTAGAAATTAATCTAGCACATCCCCAGTGAATGCTCAATCATCTTATTTAGGTTGGGGTAAGGTTAGAAGTCAGGCTGTATTTTCCTCTCTCAGATCTCCCAACCATAAATGGATTTGTGTAAAGAACCTGAACTACAGCAGCTAAGTGCTACTCCCTTCTTCCAAAACAGAGAAAAGATGGAATTCAACCAGTACTACTACATTCGGTATAGACAGACTTAAAAGGATGGGTGTCAGAAGGAAAAAGCAATTGTCCAGAAGTGCTGCTTTCTCCTTACCTATATGCTAGATTTTTGCTTACTGGATTGACTTCAACTTCAGGAATGCCGAAAAGGACTGGCATACCCAGCTCCGCTTGTCTGTTCACTGCATCTCCCAACAATGTTGTGTTCATAATTGTAAGGGGAACATGAAAAGTTAAGAGAGGTGACTCAAGGCCTGGTGACTGTCTATAGACTCACTAGGGGGGACCAGAGGGGTTTGGGGGAGACGCTGTTTCCCCTAGCGCCCGCTGGCATAACAAGGAGAAATGGGCACAAGCTGTTGGAGAGGAGGTATAGATTGAACATCCGCAAAAACTACTTCACCGTTAGGGCGGCTAGGAGCTGGAACCAACTTCCAAGGGAAGTGGTGCTGGCCCCTACCCTGGGGGTCTTTAAGAAGAGGCTGGATGCCCACCTAGCTGGACTCGTTTGAGTCCCATTTCTCTTTTTGGGGTTTTTGTTGTTCTCCCGCCCTGGCGGGGGGTCGGGCTAGAAGATCTACTAGGTCCCTTCCGACCCTTAATCTATGAATCTATGAATCTATAAGGCAACTTGGGAATAAAACAAGCAGCCGCTATGAAAAGACAACAACATGAGGACAACTAGCGTCATCTTCCCTCACAGATGCAATTTCCCTCATCAAGGCATGGACCAGTCAACCCTGTTCTCTGGCTGAGTGCTGTTTCCTGCAGGTTGCTACTGTGATGTCTCATACAATCCATGCAGTTAACCCAAGGCTATATAACAATATCCAGAAGGCAGCCCCCCTTTTCCAGGAAAACTGAGTGCAAACAGTAAATCCTACTCAGAGAGGAGATAGAAAAACAAGAGAGTCCTAAGGCTAAGAACACTTATTTTTAAAACACATGCAAGTTGTCTTCAGAAATAATATAGACCAGAGTCTTCTGGCATATGACTAAAGTAGCTCTCAACTTTAAACATCAGCACTCCCTACAAGACGAAATTCTTTCAGTAGGCATTGAAGACCTCTCTTTTCATCAGTACAATCCCAGAAGTAGAGACAAGAAAGAAATGAAGGGCCTTACACCTGATATGGATAGCAGCATTAAAGACTCTTAAATGGCAAAGACTTGAAATTCAGGTCCCAGCCCCAGTTCTGCCAGAGATAAACACTGAGGAACCCTGGCTTGAGCACCTGGCTGAACAGCTGGAGAGAGGTGGCAGCAAGGTGAAGACTGTAGCCAAGGTAGCTAGGCCAGCTGGATTCCTTTAACTGAACAAGGCTCCTTAATGCATATAATAATTGCTGCTTTCCAACAGCTGCAGGAGCAAAGATTACAAGACTAAATGCTTTCTTAATGTAGGACCCTGGATCACAGCTCACTATGTCACGGGACTAAGCTATTTTCCATTGCAATTCAGTTGGCATGTTACTTATTATTGTAACTTGGCAAACAAGCCCAAGGCCTATCTTTGCAAATCCTTCAGAGTTCAAGAAACACCACTAAAAACAAAAACAAAAACAAAAAAAAACAAAACAACAACCACACACAGGAAACCAAGGCCAAAGTATGCAAGAAAAATTTTTTACGTAGTCAAACTTCTTCAGCTCTACCCATGAAACTGGACCAAACCCTCTGAATATTATTCAAGCTAGATTCATTCTGGTTTACACTGAGTAATATATGTAAGCACAGAACAAACTGCACTGGCCTACCTGAAAACTGCAATTAAATGCACACATTCAGCCCTCTGCATATAAAATGGATGCATACTATTATCAGCCATTAACTACGGATACTAGAAAACAACTGCATTTGTCACTATCAGCAGATAAAACATCTTATTGATAGCTATCACAGAATTCACGGCACCTGCCAAAGTAGTGGTTAGGATCAGTGAGCACACTCAACACAAGAAGAATGATTTTGTGTTGATCCTGGTACATTCAGAGCAGATATGGAATTTTGCTTCATGTTTACTACTGGTAGCAATCAAGTTTCAAAGACCATGAATGATAGGAAAGCTTTGGAAGCTTATTGCCAAATACCAGCTACAAGTGTTGGCTACAAAATGGTATTTAGAGGTTTGCTTTTGGAAACTGGCTTGTAGGTAAAGTAGATGTATTGCATTAGAACAATGGTCCAGGGCAACAGCAAGGGCTAACTGATTTCTAAAAGCCTGTTTGTGATAAAGTTTCCTTCAAAGCCCATTGTGTCTGACACAGGCAAGCAGCAAGCAGATGCACAGGTTGGGAAATTGAAGACATGTACCACACTGTTTCATAACGAGGTAAGGGACTCTGCCATGTTGGCCAGGTCACGGTGCCCAACTGCAGAAGCCTTGGGATTTCTGGTTTTGGAGAACAGACCAAATTGGGAGAAACTGGTAAAAACCCAAATTAGGATGCATGCATGTGATGGGTTTGTAAAACAAAGGAACATGCTGACAGAACAGAACATGGACAGGAGAAAGGATACAAAAGGAGGGATTTCAGAGCAGCAAAGGGTACTTGAGAGGGGAACCTGAGGCCACCATGGACAGAGGGCACACCACCAGCCCATTTCACCCACCCCATTGGAGGGAGGATGGGAGGCAGATACAACACGCCTCAGCCTTCGACCTCCAGGCTGCTGACATCTGACATTCAAGAAAGAACCTCAGGGTGAAGCTTGTGTACTTGCCAGACGTACCTTAACCCTGTGAGAGGTAGGAATGTAGCTATAGAACTGTTTGCATTATTCTTTTCCATCACTGTGTATCAATAAAATTTGCCTACTAATCAAACCGAGAGTTTGTGGTCAGTCTGAGGGTTTGGGTCTGCCCAGAACAAAGTATCTGGGTCATAAATCCAGTGCCAATACAAGTAGTATGAGGAAAAGCTTGAGTCTACAAGTGACATTTCAAAGACACACACAAA
>NW_017729022.1:174465779-174467527 GCF_001723915.1 Gavialis gangeticus
CCTACTAATCAAACCGAGAGTTTGTGGTCAGTCTGAGGGTTTGGGTCTGCCCAGAACAAAGTATCTGGGTCATAAATCCAGTGCCAATACAAGTAGTATGAGGAAAAGCTTGAGTCTACAAGTGACATTTCAAAGACACACACAGCAAAGACTTGTCCACATCACATCTCCCAAAATCATTGTGAAACTCTCCTTGTAGGTAAGATGAGTCTCAAAACAACTGGAATGAAAAAAGCACTTCACAGTTTCTTACAGAACCATATTAGTTTGTCAGTCTTCCCAGGCAATCCCCCTATAAAAACAGTGAAGTCAAATGTTTTAAAACAGCAATTTCCAAACAAGAAATTAAAGCTGGAGATTTGGAATGTCTGCTTTTCAGCTACACACACATTAACATACTTGAGTTTGCAGTCATCTTCACATACAAACCTGGATGCATGAGGATTTCAAATTAAGATGAGGGCAATTAAGAACCAGGCACAGTTCAGATATACCCAAGTACATTTTACTTGGGGCAGTATGCAATCATTTAGCTTGCTTGCCTTCGCCGAGTGCAATGCCATTCCCTTTAAGCAGCTGTGAGTCTAGGGATGTGCTCAGGACAAAAAAAAAAAAAGTGGCAACTTCTGGCTGCTACCATACATGCAATTGCAAATGGAAGGCTGTGAGCAGCAGTTGCTTTTGCTCCTCCCCTCCCAAGTCAGTGCCCAGAGCAGCTGCCCTTATTGTACCCCTTCCCACTCAGTTATGCCACTGCCCTTAAGAATTCCAGTCACTGTATTTCCAATGCTGAATTCACAAGTGTAATGAAATGGAGAGCAATGCCTGAGGATAACAAGATTTTGTAAAACTAGATCTTTTCCATCATTGATCAGGAAACATCACATGATTGTCTTTTCCTTTTACTGCACCATGTCATAGCTTTTCTATCAGATAGCATAACTGTAGTCTGCATCACTACCAAAAATTTATTAAACGGCAAGAAAAAGTTGCTCAATGCTGCCAGATAATCACTAGGAACTACCAGTAGGATAAATTATTTCCCCACAAGGGCTGCACTTCATTGGATCATAGGAAGGTAGGGCTGGAAGGGGCCACACAAGGTCATTTAGTCCAGCCCCTGCTCAAGACAAGAGGCTGGATTGACTAAACCATCCAATCCAAGTATCTGCCTAACCTGCTCTTAAAAATATCCGAGGATGGAGATTCCACAATCATTCGCCTGTTCCAATGCTTGACTACCCTCATACTCAGAAAGTTCCTCCTAATCTCCAAACTAAATTTCCTCTGCTGCAACTTGAGGCCATTGCTCCTAGCCTCGTCTCCTATGGACAGAGAAAAGTCCATCTCCATCCTCTCTGTAATCACCCTTCAAGTATTTTAAGACTTATCAAATCCCCCCTCAGTCTTTTCTTCTCCAAACTAAATAACTCTAGTTCTTTCAGCCTTTCTTCATAAATCTTTCTTCCGAGGCTCCTGATTACTTTTGTTGCTCTGTGTTGAATGTTTTTAGGACAATTAGAAATGGTCTGTATACAGCAGCTTTCAAGAAGGAGCTCCATGTGAATTGCCTTAAAAAAATTATACTGGAAAAGATGAAGACTAGGCCATTATGCTTCAATTTTACCACTGAAGAAAAAAAATCATGTCTGAGCAGTAACCTTCATTACCCAACATGAATCACAGAATCAAGGTAAATGAGGGTTGGAAGGAACCTCAGGAGGTCATCTAATCCACCCTGCTACTCA
>NW_017729022.1:174472527-174476510 GCF_001723915.1 Gavialis gangeticus
CTAGGAGCTGGAACCAACTTCCAAGGGAAGTGGTGCTGGCCCCTACCCTGGGGGTCTTTAAGAAGAGGCTGGATGCCTACCTGGCTGGACTCATTTGAGTCCCGTTTCTCTTTTGGGGTTTTTCGTTGTTCTCCCGCCCTGGCGGGGGGTCGGGCTAGTAGATCTACTAGGTCCCTTCCGACCCTTAATCTATGAATCTATGAACCTTCAAGCATGGAAATTCTATAATCTATCTGGGTAACCTGTTCCAGTGCTTCACTACCCTCCTGGTAAGGTGTTAGATATGAGGAACATTTTTCAACTTCCCTGGCTGTGACTGAGGCCACTGTTCTTTGTTCTGTCAACTATAATTAGGGACCTATCTAATCTGTAGGGGCTGTGCCCCCCCTCCCCCCGTTTTTCAGGCAAAATGTCCCCCCCCATGCCTCCGATTGGCTGAGGGACCCCAGGAGCCCCACCTTTCACAGCTGATTGGGTGCAAGTGCTTTCTGTCATGTAGCCCTGTCCCTCACCACCCTCTGAGGAGCCAGCATTTTCTTTTTCATAAGCTTCCCCTCCCCCTGCCCCCCAGATTTCAGAGGCAATACCAGATTTCACAGAATCTGCAAAACTGCGAAATTGGTAGGCCCCTAACTATAATAAGATTCAGTTACTGTCAGGTGGATGAGTAGGCAAAAAAACCCAAAAGTGCTGAAACAATTTTCAAACAAATGAGAAAAAGACCAGGGCAACAACAATACATGCAGAGCAACATGGAGTCCTCATAGCTGATCTTCACTTTTATAAATTGCTTTAAAGCACAGAGCATTTTTTTTCAAAGTCACAGCTGCTCATCCCTATATGCTGAATAGAGAAACTTGAATTGCAAGTTCCTAGGAATGCAAGTTCCTCTTTTGTTGCCTATGCCCAGTGCCTAACACAAAGGCATTCCTCACACAGCACTGGAGCCTTTAAGTGCTATTGAGATACAAATAATTAATAAAGGCAATTTGGTAAAATAAGTGTCTATATAAAAAAAGGATAAGTGAGATTTTCAAACGTGTGCCACATGTCGTCACAGATCCTTTAGATAACAGCCTCTAATACTTTCCCCACATACCCTTCACTCTTGACGGCAGGCAGCTGCTTCTTCAGAGATTCTTTATCCTCAGCTACCAAAATGCCAAAGCCCTGGAGCTGACTGGCACCAAATGCAGGAAGAAAGCCCAGCTCTGCTCGGCGGCTCACAAAGCAGTCTGGATGGTACCAGTTATCTATCATTCCCAGCTGGGGCTTTTCCGGATGCACCATCTTCTTAGAAATTCTGATCTGACTCTGAAGTGGGAAAGCACAGCACAAACATGTCTATGATGCTGCTATGAAGGCATGAAATGTCAAGTCAGAGGAAGAGGTCTACCACCCTGTAATAAATGTGACATTATTTCTGTGGTTGCACATTAGCAATAGCTATTCCATTCCTCTCCCACTGACAACCACTATGCTGAAATTTACATCACTGACTTCATGTCAATCCTCTCATTTACTTATGCTCTCAAAACTCCTTTTGGGGTTAATGTTTCCATGTTTAGTCTTAGCATATGCATTTTTAAATGTTATTGTTTTAAATTAGGGAAAATCCCTTTGCCAGCTTAAAGAAAATTAAGGCCTTTAAATTACTTTGTCTGGAAATTACTGAAAAACAGCTAAACAAGAATATGTATATTTGGACTCAACTTTGCAACATTTACAGAAGCAAAGAGCCCCCAAATCCCACTGAAGCTGAGTGAGAGAACTTACAAGATGGGGCCCCATGAAAGGAGTTTGACAATAATTAGTGGAGAAAATCAGAAGCAGTAAAGTATGAGTATTGTTAACATCCGCAAAACTGAATCGAGTCAATTTGATTTTTGGGCAGATCTTACCCTCAGTTAAGCCTTCCTGACAGTCATTTAAGCCTTCTTTTTTAGCATAAGTTTAAGCCCCAAATTCTGCAAACAGAACTGGCCTTCCACACCAAAAGCACAACTGTAGAGCTCCAATCAGAAGCCAAAGCTTTTCTCCAAGGAAGCCCTTTCTCTGCTAAAACACTGGCAGTAATCTGCTAATCAACTAGTCAGCTGGCCATGATCAAATGCTCTTTCCCTATGCATAAGGGAGGGTCATCAGGTCTAAATCCCAGGGGCTGAAGGTCACATCTGAGAGAGAAACATTACTACAGTGTAATAGCCCTAGACTAACAAGATGTTCAGAACAAAGCAGTTCTTTGGAGACAGAATTGCAGCTTTTAAAACTAGAAAGTATAGCTCAGTACACACAGAATCACCTGCGTCAGCCTGGAGGGTGGGGTATACAGAGGAAAGGAGAATACCGGTAAGTTGCACGTCTCTTTACCTTTTCTATTTTCAGTTCACAGCCTTTGCAGGTACTTCTGTTAGACTTGGCATATTCTACTGCAAAGTCATGTAAGCTTTTATCAGCCTTGCCACCTCCTTCCTGGTCACCACCTTTACCTGGGCAAAGAAAAAAAAGAGACAAATATTCAACTTCAAAGGCATTACTTCTTAAAAAGTATCACTGTCTCTGTATAAACATATCTAATATTTGCACAGATTTATTGAGAGATATCTATTCAGACACAAACTAGTATGCTCAGAAAAGTAAGTTCACCGATAGAACCCACAATGCATCTTTACAATTCATGATCCCACAAAAAGCATTAGGAAGACTGCACCCCCACAGTCATCACATGCTACCCACTCTGGCCTTTGGGAAAAACTATTTCAGTGTTTGCCTTAGCATTCATTATTATAGCACACGTGCTTTATAACAGTGGTGCTCAACCTTTTTACCCAGATAGCCAGATGGGTGATGCCCAGTCTGTCTGTGTGTCAGACTTTGCCAGTGGTCCTGATCTGGTGCTCAGGGCAGGCACAGTAGGGCTCCATCTGGCTGTAAGGAGTGGGCTGCTCAGCTCTGATGCAGCCACACAGGAGGAAGGGAGCATGGCCACACCCTGATTCCAGCAGCATAGGGTGCACAGTCCAATTCCACCCCACCATGCACGGCTCCAGAAGCTGGCAGTGAGGAAGGGTGATGGCATTAATGGTCACCACTCCTCCACAAAATTTCCCGACCTGTGGGAAATCCCAGGGGCTAGATGCCATGGCTTCATGGATCAGATCTGGCTCACAGGCTGGAGGCTGGGCACCCCCTTTTTTTTTTTTCCTGACATTTCACATTTATGAAGAGAATCTATGGGGGACATGAATATCCCCTCTGAGGCGCACCAGTTTCACTGAGCAAAATTATTAAGCAAGAAATTCTAAAGCTCTGCTACTTGCCCTGTTACTGGACCTCTTGCCCATTTTATAAGACTGGTAAGAACACCCAGCTGGGAAATGCTGCTTCCATTGTAAAGTATTATGAAATTTAAAGTTAAAAACCCCATAGAAATCTGACCAGAATGAGATCAACTAAGCTGCCACATGTCCTACAGAATGCCTCTTCCCAAATATAAGAAACATTTTTCTTTTACACAACGTCCAGACAAGCAAACATTCTGTAAACTCACCCAGGGTTCTTGTTCCATACATACACTAGATGGGTTTAGTTTGTCCCATATGCATTCACAACCTTTCAAACTATATCTGATCATTTCCCTGACCATTTAGTTTGTCACAGTGATCTCTAAATACAATGTTCTGGTTGCACAGGGTGTGTGTAGATGAAACAGGGCCCTAAATTGAAGCAGTGGGTTTTTAAAAACACTGCTTTAATTTCATGCTATTTAAACCCCCATGTCATGCACACACCCCACTGACTTACCTGCCTCTCCAGCGAGAATGGGAGGGTGAGCTGCTGATGGGCAGATGTTCCTGGGCTGCAGGGAGGGCTGGTGCTTCCCTTTGCAGCAGCAGCGGCCCCCTTACCCCACAGGCAGCACCCAGCTTGGGTGGTCCCAGGGGGCACTGCAGCCACAGAGGGAAGCACCAGGCCCCCCACAC
>NW_017729022.1:174481510-174483727 GCF_001723915.1 Gavialis gangeticus
TTCTGTCATGTGCCTTCCTGAGGGTGGGGGGAGGGGATGGGGGGTGGAAATCAGGCTCGCTGCTTTTCTTGGGCAGAGTTGCTTTCCCGGGCTGCTGACAGGCTGCCTGCAGGGCTTCCTGCAGGGCCGTGGAGCTGCACAGAGCCCCATGCTTCACTCTGCGGCTATGGGGGCAGCAACTAAAGCTCCTCAATGGAATTTTAGTTTGCTGCGCCCCAAGTTATTTAAGGCGCATTACACTGCCAAATTTCCTACAGCGGCTGGAATTAATGTGCAATATGCCACTGAGGCATGCAAACACCAACACCACTAAAGCTGTGCAAAAGAATTTAGCCCGTTTTAAAGTGTCGTGTACACACGCCTCTCATTTCATCTACGTGCAGCCACAATACAGTTACTATAATGAGATCTCAGGTTACTGAGACATTACTTTTTTCCACAGCACAGTAGAGAACAGTTACTAATAGCAAATACACTAGAGAAAATGGACTATATTTGGGGATGCTCCCGGTGAATGCCCTTTCCTTCTGCACGTTTGGTTCACTTTTTGGCTATTTGACTGAGCTCAGAAATGGATTTGGTTCCCCTGTCAAGAGCAAAACCAAGGAAGGATGCACCGATTGTTCCAATTTCCTTTCGAAGGGACAATGAGCATCAAATCCAAGAATCGTGACTGTTATTTGCTGACAACTTGAATGTAGATAGGATTGTTCTAAACAGACCCGGCTTCTTGCATTCCTGACCAGCCTTTGAGGTTTACGTACCTGTGGCAGGTCCCCCCGCTTCAATGGTTTTTTTTATTTTCTCCTGATCTTCCCATCGCAGCTCAGGGAAGCCATCAATATCCGCATGAGACGTGATCCGAGCCCGCTTCCAAAAGCAAGTGTAATGATGCCAGTGAGGGACTTTGCCATCAAACATGGGTGACTAGGAGAAACATGATGACAAGGTGAAGACATTCAGACAAAACCAAGGAAAAGCAACCCTCTTGCTCACAAATGTTCTGAGCATTTTCTTGGACATTTCCATTCTAAACAATGAACAGTGATTTGGGCTAGAATATAGGAAGACAGAATCCCTTGATATTACTACCAATACAGCTCCCAGTGGGGCAGTGCCACAAGGAGGCTAAATGTAGAAGGATGACATAACAACCCTGTTGTTACAAACCCCGCTATAATTCAAGAGGCTCATTGGGGAGGGGTGGGGGGAACATCACACAGACCTTCTTATGCTTGTTTTAATAATATTGCATGTTTAGGCCTGTTGAAAAGGCAGTGTTTTCCTGCATTTTTTTATGCTGCTTTTGTCTCTACATGGACTAGGTTATGTTGTCTGATATAACCATAATTCTGGACATGGTTTAGCCAAAGGAAATGAGGAATGCATATTTAAGGAAAAGGGCTGGTAGGCAAGACTGCTAAGGATCTCTTGCCTGTGTGTTACTAGGGTAAGGAAAATTGCCACTCCCAATCACAGGCAACAAGGGCTACTTTTGCAATGGGCACCCATGGCGCTACCTGTGTGTGTGTGTGTGGTGGGAGGAGGGGGAAGGGGGGTAGGGAGGAGGAAGTGTAATGATCCAGCCTCAGCTCCCCATCATAGCTGTTTACACAGCCCAGCATGGGTGGGGAGGGAAAGTGGGCCAGGAAGCTGCCAATTGATTCTATCTGGCCACAAGTTTGGCTACCCTGCACCCAGTGCTGGGGGCACCGGACAGAGCAGGTCTTCATGGAAACTGGGCCAGGACCCCCGCAGGCAGGGCACACTCAGCTGGGCAGATGAGATGAGGCTGTGGGTGGGCAGGGAACAGCATCCATGAGCAGGACAGGAAGGCAGGGCTGGGATCGTATGGTGGTGAGTGTGGGACTGGGGTCCAGGGCAGAGCCACGATCCACTCCCCACACACCCCTGCAACAGGCACTGGTTCTGTGGGCAGGAAAGATTCCCCCACCTCTGGGGCAGTGAGGAAACCAGCAGCAGCCGCCACTGGAGGAGGATGGGATGGGACAGGAGGGGCAGGGGCAGGGCTGTCCTGGGGGAGGGGGGGATGACACAGGGACAAATCAGGGGACCACCCCAGACCCTGCACTTTGGGGGGCCTGTGCAGAGCTGGGCGGAGTAGCTGCAGAGACTCCGCACTGCCACCAGCTTCATGTACGGCTGCTTGGCACACCCCCCCACCCCTCACCACCAAATCTGCTGCTGGTTTCCTTG
>NW_017729022.1:174488727-174489863 GCF_001723915.1 Gavialis gangeticus
TAGCCAGCCTACCAGCAGCATGCTGCAGAGACTCCGCACTGCCACCAGCTTCATGTACGGCTGCTTGGCACACCCCCCCACCCCTCACCACCAAATCTGCTGCTGGTTTCCTTGGGCCTGGGGGTGGGGCCCTGCACAGGCTGATTTGCCCCAGGCCTGAACCCTGCTCAGGTCGCCTCTGGGCAGGGGTGAATTCTCCTCTGCTTTAGGGACTTAAAAAACGTCCCCAGAAGCTCCAGCAGCACAGTCCAGTCAGTACAAAAGGCGGAGTACAGCCATGCCACAGCAACCCCTCTGGATCCACCCCAGGCTAAAGGCAACTGCTTTCAAAGCACCATAAATAACAATGCTTTGCAGGTCTGGGGCTCCTGAAGCACTTCACAGATTTCTGAGAATCACTGCCTGCTACTGAAGAGGAGCCGCCTGTGGGGCAACAGCAGCTCAGCAGAGTGCAGCAATACCATAGTCAACTGAAATTGCAAGAGGACCCAAGGGAGGGAGGCAGAAGCTGAATCACCACATTTGGCACCTCTGATATTACAAGTTTTTAGGATCTTCAGCCAGCATAAGAGGACAGGTGGTGGTACTGCAGATTCAGAGGAAAGAGCACCACTCAGGGCTGGACTGATGTTAAAAACCACTTACTTTACTGAAAGAAGCAGCACATTAGTTTGACCTGGTTCTGCAGCATCTGTATAGATTGGGAGCTTCAGCAGGGCTTTTTGGCACTTATCTCAAGTTAAGTCAATCAGCTATTATATAAAAGTGCCAAAAAAGACCCACTAAAGTGCCCGATATGAACAGATGTTGGGTGAACCAGGGGCAACTAATGAGCTGCCTCCTTCGGGCACGCACTGGGCTCAGCACAGGAATGCACCAAGTTTCACGTGTGGGGTTTTGTTTTGGGGGAGGGGTGGGGGGGTATTTTTTTTTTTAATGTCTGCAAGCAACTTCAGCAACTTGTGAGCATAGTTTCATAGTTTCTAGGGTCGGAAGGGACCTGAGCAGATCATCTAGTCCGACCCCCTGCCATGGCAGGAAGAGCACTGGGGTCAAATGACCCCAATAAGGTGGTCATCCAACCTCCTCTTAAAAACCCCCAGGGTGGGAGCCTGCACCACCTCACATGGAAGCTG
>NW_017729022.1:174490570-174498577 GCF_001723915.1 Gavialis gangeticus
TCCTTAATCCGGGAAGCCAGCCCCTGTTCCATCTCTGCCTTGGCCTTCCTAACCATCCCCCTACATCCCCGAGCAACTGCTGAATAGTCCTCCTTAGTGATGACCCCTCCTTTCCATTGGGAGTAAGCCTCCTTTTTGGCAAGGAGACATTCCCGGAAGCATGCAGGTCTTCTCTGAAGGACTCCTGCTTGGCACTGACCTGGCCTGAATCTTACTTAGCAATCAGACAGAGCACCATAAAGTATTGTGATTGCAAGTAAGGAACACACACACCATGGCTGAATAAGGTATCCAGATCATATTATGGTTATTTTACTACCATGGAAGGTATTAAAAAAATGGAATCAACAAGAGGTCTCCTACAGACCCTGGACAGGGAATTGTGAACTTGAATTATAGGAGTGAGTTTTGCAGTCAGGAAATGGAAGGGAATGAGCCTCTCTCATGATAAAGGAAAGGGACAAGACAAGTCCACTGTCCTAGGTCCTATTCTAGGTTATACTGTTGGTTCACTGAGGAGCTTTAAGTTCTGTGTCCCTATACCCAGTCAGTAAAATGGAGGTTGCAATTCAAAAAGGAGTGATTAGGTTCCCCCCATCAAAGATGTACAAATATGACTGATCAAATGTTTATACAGTCTGTTGTTGTTAACTATGGAAATGAAAAGGTAATGTTTGTAGAAGCACAGACACTCAGGCTTGCCAGAGGCAAGCATCTCAGTGTAAGGCTTTTATCAAAGATCACCTGTCCATTTCCCCATATTATGTGAAAACAAGGCTGGTTCTTCTGGCCCCCTAATCCCAGAGCAATGTCAGTCTCCTACTGTCTGGGATGCAAGCTTGCCAAAGCATTATCCTCAGTATTTAGCTGGCAGCCACAGGGTGCTTAATAACACCACTCTGGTGGATTATGGGGCAAAGCCAAAATACTCCAACAGTGACCTCTTTCTCTAATGCCAAATATTTTCAGGACGCAAGGATTTGGTGGGGTGACTTCTTTTTATTGAACCAACTATGTAGCTGGGGTAAGTTTAGACAAGCTTTCGAATGCAAAACATTCTTTGTCAGGTCTGATCACAGGAACCAGGCAGGGAGGCGAACTACACTGGAGCCTCAGGAGGCTATAGCTTCATAGCAGTGAACAATAATCTGACACACAAGTCTTACCTCAATACACTGTGCACACAAACTACTCTCAACTCACCCTGCCCCGAACCAACTAACAGCAGGAAAGTGATAAAGGATTCCTGCAGGGCATATGCATAGCTAAGAAAGCTGCAAGGTCCAAGAAGAACTTGCTTTCTAAGTGATTGTACTAAATGCTTCTTACCGTATGACTTCTCCATCAGAACATTTCCCTTGCTACTCTATTAAAGGGAAGTCTTAAAAAAATTACATGCACTTGTCCCATAACTAGGAACCTGCCCAGCATTGTCCACAATTGCTAAGAAATCTGGTATTAGTTGCAGTTTCCCATAAAAAAAAAAAAAAACCAACCAAAAAAAGAGCAGTAGTGAGGTAAACTGAGTGAAGGCACCCTCCAGCTATCACAGTGAGCAGCTGAGCAAAGAAAGCAGTAGTGAGTAGTCTAAGTGCTGGCGCCCTCTGTCAATTAGCAGCGTGGGGCAGAGCTGCTGGGGACCCTCTGCCAATTAGTGGCAAGGGGTGGGGCTGCTATGAAATGCCCGAAAAATTGGTCCTGTGCTTCGTGAGCAGGCCGTGAAAAACTGTTGTCTCACTGTGACTTTGGTAGGTCCCTATTTGTAACTCACTAGGGATTTGTATGACATCTGGAGAAGTCAAATGCATGATCTAAATCACAAATGGGCTCAGAGCGAACCGTAGAGCTAGACAGTTTCCGTTCTGCAAATGGAAATGAAGGTTTAAGGCTGGTTGCATACCCCACCTCAATCCAACCCTTGCTGAATGAGCCACAGATACTGTAGCACTTCTCTATTACAGAATTTGAAATCATTTAGGGCTGATCTACATTCTGCAGCTGTGACACAGTAGCTACACTGGAATAGTGATGATATCAATGACCTCTAAAGCAAATATGGCACATGCTGACAGAAAGTATTTTTCTGCTGATATATATATTGTTCTGATTACAAGTCAACATTACTTAAAAGCTCATCCTACATTTTCAGATTCGATTTTAGGAAAAATGCCATTTTCCCCCAAATATAAATCAGTAATAGAAAGTCCCTGAATGGCTATTACCCTTACAAAATCTCACGGAGGAGAATCAAATATGTAAGGAAGAGATCCAAAAGGTTAAATAACAAAAAGACTTAAAAAAAAAATCCACTATACCAGGAGCATCAAAAACACTCGGCCCATGGAGCCATATGATTTGGCACTAGCCCCAGCCTCTGCCCCACACGCACTGAATGAAGCACAACGGGTCTGTCCAGGTGCATGCAGCAGCCCATTGGGTCAGTGCACAGGGCCCATCCAGAGCTGGTCTAAATCTAAATTTTCCTAATTTTTTTTGTGGACTCTGGGGAAAGACAGGATGTATTATATTTACATCATGGTTAAGAGCAGGTGTCAGATCAGATTTGAGCTCTCCTAAATATACGAGCAAAGTACTTTCATTTATTTTGCATTTTGGAAAAATGAAATGTCTTTTAAAAGGCATAATTTAATCTCAGATTTGAGGTCACTGTTAGACATTTTCAGGACTGTTAGTCTTTTCCAAGTAGTAAACCAACATTCCACTGCATTAAAATGTGTTTTAAGTGTTAGATGTCTGCACTGCTGAAGCGTATCCAACTTTGCATTGTTTCTAGCCAGGTCATCTCATGGGTTGTTTTTTGGCTCCGTGGCACCAGTGGTGGCCTGCCAGATTGCAGCTCTGAGGTAGCCCAGCTCGAAGCTTCTCTGCAGTGGAGCCGAAGAGCTGAAAACCTGGATCTGACAAAGGGCTCCTGGGCTTCTAAGCTCCTAGCTACATGCGGGAATATTATGAACTACTTCCCACTCTGGTGGAACAGACCACAGAGATCCTAGGGAACTGCAGGACAGTGGAGACCGACTGGTCACCCAGTCATTGTTGCCCCTCCTCACAACAGTGAGACTGCTATCCATGACAGAGCAGAGCCTTTATGGCCACAACGGCTGGTGCTTCAGTGCCATACAGGGTCACCTGCTCAGTGCAACAATACTGTACTGTTCCAATTAAGGTAATCTTGCATACAAATTAAGTGAGAGTTACATGGCTCTTTTTGAGGGTAAAAAGTGTTGACTTATAGTCAGGGCCCTCCCTGAGGGGGGCAAATTGGGGCAACTGCTCTGGGGCCCCATGCTTTGGGGGGCCCTGCAGAGCCAGGCAGAGGGGCCACGGCTGCAGTTTAGCCCACCTGCCCACCTGATGGGTTGGACAGCTCTTTGCTTGTTCTGGCCACCACTTGTCCCACTGTGTCCAGTGTGCCAAGGCTTTCACTCCCCAGTGTAAGTGTGCCGTGGGATGGGGAGGGGGGCCTCCCATGCAGGCTGCTTTGCCCCTGCACCCTGATGGGATCCTCTCTGCCTACAGTCAGAACAATATGTTCATTATACCACTTATCCAATGATACTAGTGATGCCAACAGAAGCCATCTTCCATTGGCACAGCTACACCTACACAAAGGATTTTCACAGCCCTAGCCAATGTGTTCATGCCAGCAAAACCTGGTGGCACAGACCTTGCCTTGGTACAATACGAAGGTTTTGGATGGGGTACAGCATGCACTGGCTGTTCAAGTTTCTTGCCTTCCTCCATTCCAGGCTGCTAGAAGTCAAAATATGGCTGCTGGCAGGGAGCTGACAAGAGCAGAAAGCAATAAAAGAGTTCTGTGATAGAGATGGGACCCTGGAAGAACTTGAGGACCAGGTTTTATTATTACCAGGTTTTGCTAAAGCTGGAACAGACTATGGGAAACAGTCTTTCCTTGTGAACAGGAAGCCTAGAAAGTAGCTTGCAGGTTAGCCTGCATGTGGATGGCAGAAGGCTGATTAACTATACAGACTGCATGCAAGGGCTTGATGAAAGGCAACATGGAGGAAGGAGGGAGTAAATCAAACATCCAGGAATGAAAGAGGAATTAGTGTCAACTGGGGAACAGAGAAGGAAACAGGAAATTTCAAAGTAGAAAGATAAGACAGTGTGGTAGGAGGCATGAAGGGAAAATGGAGGGTGGGGGGGTTTCATTTTAGAGTTAAGTACCAACATGTTACAACACAAAGAACACTACTGTGTGAACAAAAAGCTGGCTTATCTAATGGAAATGACTAGAAGAGCATACAGTGGCCCCTTGGGAAGCAAGAGAATGGGGCAAGTATCTTTCAGCCTAGCTAATCAATTCAGTCCTCAGCTTACTGGGGGCAAGATAGTTTTTCAAACCCTACCCACAGGGAGGGGATCTCTTTATTGTGAGTCTAAGTAGCATATAAAAATGTAGCTATCAGAATGTAATTACCTTGGCATTAGCTGGGATAGTTGTTAGTTACCTAAAATGTATTACTGAGGAATCCAAGAAATGCGTGACTAAGCTGTGTAGGCCTAGCCTCATCAACACAAATGAGCCCCCACTCCATAATGGGTTGGCAAGAACCAAGGCAGGCTGACAACGTATTTCCAAAAAAATAACTCTTCGTATTGATTTTTAAGCCATAGCACAACTAGCTGCCTTCTGTCACTGCACTTTTTGACCATGCCATGTCCACCTCTCTGTATTTTTCCAAAATACAGGAGCAGGAGTGCACATATTCAATCCCGATTCCACCAAGTGTGGTACAAGAACCCACTCAGAAATGTTCTTTCATCACTTGGGGAAGAACAAGGCTCAGAGGCTGGGAACTGACTTGCAAGTTCTATTCCCAGTTCTGCCACTGGCTCGTTGCAAGACTTTGGGCAAGTCATCTGACACTATTAGTGCCTTAGTCTCCTAATCTATAAAAATGCAGTAACACCTTACCTCAGAGTTGTGAGGCCCAAATGCATTTTAACACTACTAAATATGGCAGAACATCATTAATGCTTCATAATGCAATGCTAGAGAATGTTGGTATGTGTGTGCATTGTAAGTAAGGACCTACCTAAACCACGGTTTCCCAGAAACCATGAAAAACAGCATTGTCTATGATTACCGGGAAACCTGCCATTGGCTGCAATTTCCTGGGAAATTACCAGGTTTTGGGGGGTTGGTGGCACAGACTGAGTGAAGACGCTTTCCACCAATCAGCGGTGAGGTGCAGCACTGCCAGGGCCCCTCTGCCAACTAGCAGTGAGAAGCAGGGCCACCATGAAATGCCCACGAAATCAGCTCTGCACTCTGCGAGTGGGCCGCAAAATATTTTGCGTCTCGCTGCGACTTGGGTCGGTTCTTAATTATAAGGTGTGCAGATTAGCGAGGTTTTGCTAAAAGTGCAGACAGTGAACTGCATAGATGTTTCCTTATCTATAGCCTGGACACAAATTTATACAATATTTTTACCTTGCGGAACAGGCAATATTCCCAAGCACATTATAGCCTTCTCTCTTCCCCCTCCACTCCTTGTTTTCAGAAACAGAAAAACAGCCTCTCTGTTAGTGCTCTACAAGAGTCCTCTAAATCGCAATAATCCTCTAATAAGAAACTTAACTGTACACTTTACACTGGATTAATTTCTGAAGCCTGTCATGCCCTTGTCTACAGAGAGCACTTGAGTCCAAGGAAAAAGCATCAGTTGAAGTTATTCTTATGGAAGGACAAAAAGATTGGAAAAAGTGTTCCTGACAAGCAAAAATGAACCTGACTTCCCTGCAGCGTAATATCCTAATTTAATCACGGTAGTTATTATAGCAGCTTTGTCACGTGTGTTCCTCTCAGCTGTACAGTCTGGGGAAAAACAAACAAATAATTTCCAGGGCTAAAACATGCCTTGGCTGCATTAGCCTTTTCTGGTTACAATTTTGCACTGGTAATAACAACAGTTGGTGCAGTATGGCACACAAGGTATCATCTGCCACTAATATTTTAAAGGACCAAAAGGTTTCCTTGAGGAGATCAGAAGTCCAGTCCCGGGCTACACCAGTGCCATCCCCCACCCCGCACTGGTGATAAGAAGGGTGGGAAATGCTGAAGGGAGAAATCTGACCAGAAGCATTAGGTCAACATTTATTTTTCCAATGTGTTTCTTATTCTTTCACCCTAGTGAGCAGCCATATTACACTGCACTATGGGCAGACTATATTTACAGACAGTTGTATTTACTAATTGCAGGCAGGTCCTGTGGCAAAAGCGTGGTCAGAGATCTTTCTCTTTGATAAAGCTAGGTAAACTCTTCATCAGCCACAAGGCAAGGAACAAGGGGTGAAAATGAACTGCTAGGATGGTGATTCATTCTTCAGTTAAGAGAGATCAAAGGAATGAAGAAAACATTCAAATTCCTGCTAAAAATAAATTCACCCACAAAGGGTCACAAGAAAGAATTAGGTCAGTGACAAATATGCTCCAAAAATTTTAGAGTGTATTAAATCACTGGGGAAAACTCAGGAATATAAGCCAGAAACCTGTACAGATCTTCAGCAGTACGATTTGGTTTCAGCTCACACTTCAACTAAAACCAGTTTCGATCTCTAGCTTCCCCCCCATCTGTTTTCACCCAAAAGTCCCCAAGCTGCAAACTGAGGTAAACAGAACATAAGCAATCCCAGAAACATTTACATCCTCTGGTCAGTGAGTTAACGCACCAGGCTGCAGCCCCTTTACCACCTCAAGATCCTCTTGCTGACCTCCTGGCTGCATTTCTCCCCGCACCCTTTTGTTCAGGCACACCCCTTCCATGGCCCCACCAAGATGGCCATACAACTGACCAGGAGGGAGGCTGTGGCTGGGAGAGCGCCCAGTGAATGTGGGGCCATCCTCCTGTCCCTCCTCCTCCTCCTCCGCAGTCCTGTCTCCAGCCAGTTTCACTGGGCAGAGCCTGCTGGCTCCCTGGACTCATTTGAGGGCCAGTGGGTGCCACCCAATGTGCTCTGCTCAGTGCCCTCCTTGGAGCATTTGGTGTCAATCTCTAACCCTGGTGCCTGCCCCTGCTTCAGCTCCCCAAGAAATCAGCTGGTGCACACTTAACACCCCCTAACTGCATGGGGTAAGAGGCTAACCCTTCCTGCTTTGGCCCAGGCCTGCAATTGTCTTAGGCATCAAAGAGGCCTGTCACAGGGTCACATCTCTAGGCAGAGTTTCACCACTAGCTGCTTGGACTCATTCAGGGCAGTGCACTCTGCTGAGTGCCCCCTTTGGAGCACTTGCTATGGCGCTCCCATCCCACTTTTCAGGGCTGGGGCACACACTTAGTGACCCTCCTCTCCTGCCAGGGCCAGTGTCCCTGCAGACTGTGCCAGTGTGCCCATGACAGGGTCTGGGGGAAGGGGTTGCCTTGGCTCCCCCACCCCAGCCACGGGTTTCCTCCGAAAGCTGCGAGCAGGGGGCGCCAATGCGTCTCCACCAATAGGAGTCCAGGTCCCCTGGGGGAAGCCCCAGCTCCCAGCCGCTGGCCCCCCGGCGGTGACGTCACAGCCGAGCAGAGCGCGGGAAGCCCAACGAGGCGGAGGCGGGGGTGGGGCACTGCGGATTCCTGCCCCCCCAGCTGCGCTCGCGAATGGCGCTGGGTGGGGGGGGCATTACCCACGTTGCAGCGCTGCTCTCCCAGCGTTTCCCCTGCAGCTGGGGAAGGCGCTGCCGCCCTCCACCCACGTGCCTCCCCCGGCGAGGATGAAAGGGGCCCAGCACAAAGCGCTGCAGCAACGCGGCGCGGTACCTGCACCATGATGGCCAGGCGCAGCGAGTCCTTGGCGATGCTCTCTCCGCATTTCTTGCACGAGGCCCGCCCGCTCTTGGCGTACTCGGCTCGGTACAGCTTGTCCGCTGGCTCCGCCATCGCGCCCGGCCCGGCCCCGCTAGCGTCCACCGCTGAGCCTGCGCCGCGCTCGGCGATCGATTGAGGCCGCCTTTTTTTCTTTTTTTGGAATGTTCCGGCG
>NW_017729022.1:174503577-174517389 GCF_001723915.1 Gavialis gangeticus
CCCCCCACTCCAAATCCACTCCAGTGTGGGGGTAGGTTTGGAGTGGGGGGGTGCGTGGGGGTTACTGTCACTTGCATCCCAACTCCAGGGTCTGGAGCGGGGGTTGCCACAGCTGCTCAGGGGTGGGCTGGGGAAGACAGAAGCTGGTGGGAGGGGTGTGGGAAGAAGGGGGCGGGAGAGAGGAGGGCAAGCAGGGGGGAGGAGCCCCGCGCTGAAGCGGGGGGCGGGGCGTGCCTCGCCTATACCGCCCCCAAAGGGCCCAGGAGGAGGGCGGGGCGGTGTGCAGGCTGAGGGATGGCGACCATTACTTTGTGGTAGTAGCCCGGATTGGTGCAGGGAGAGGAGCTGGGGCTGGATAGGAGGGAAAGCTTTCTCAGCAGGAGGGTGGTGAAGGCCGGAGAGGCTGAGGAGTGGTTTAAGACCCTTGGAGGGGTTTAAGACCCGGGTAGACAAAGCCTTGCCTGGGATGATCTAGTTGGGGCTGGGCCTGGTCTGAGCCGGGTCTTGGACTTCATGCCTTCCCAAGTTCCCTTCCAAGCCTTATTTTCTACCACTCTGTGACGGTCCAGGACATATGGAAGAGGCAGGGTGACAGCTGTTCTGTGGTAGGGTGGCTATCATAGAGGACAGTTTGGTTGTCCTCTATTGATATGAAACCGGATGCCTTTATGTCCTCTATTTTTCTCTTAAAAAATGGCCAGGGGAGAGAAGCTCTTCAAGCTTCTCTTGAACAGAAAAATAGAGACATCCGGTTTTTTATCAGTAGAGGACAGAGTAGCAAAAATCAGGAATGTCCTCTATGATGGCCGCCTTTTTTGTGGGTGATGGCTTTCTCTGTGGCTGAAAGCAGAGAAGATTTGTACCCTTGGGCTGTGTCCATATGAGTGGGAATGTGCGTTTCCCCCAGGACAAGTAGCAGTGGTGCACCTTGTGCCGCTGCTGCTTGTCCCTGGGGAAAGCCTATGCCACGTGCTCTGGTGCACAGCAGGTGACCCCAGATGGGATAGGAGAGGCTGGGGCCAGCAACTGTGCTGGCCCCAGCAGCCTTACCTGGGGGCCTGGGGAGCTGCAGCCACGGTGCTCCTGCAGCTGGGAGTCCATCTGGCAGCTGGAGTGTGGCTCTGGCCAAGCAGGCTCTGGTTTTGGGCAGCCTCCACTACTGTCATATGTGCCACCCCACTTTTTTTTGGCATGGGTTTTTTGACCCCAGGAAGTAGCAGAATGGGGAAGGCCTGCATATGGATATGGCCTTGTAGATTAACCCTAGCCAAGGTGCATAGTCAGTTTTAGTAGGGTGGGGCTGCCTTATGCACAGAACTTACTTTGTCAGCATCTGATGGCTTCAGCCCTCTGCTGAGGAAAGCTTAGGCCATGAGAGTCTGATTGAGTTAGTCTGTGATGGTGCCGCGCTACCCTGCCTCCTGCCTCTAGCCGAACTTGGCTAGCTACCTCTCTTTCTAGTGGGCCAGCCACATGGTTGGCAGAGGGTTAGCCAAGCTTTCCAATGCGGGGCATTTGGAGATGAATTCAACTGCATTAGAAAGCTTGTCTAAGTCTCTTCCAACCAGTTGTATAACTGTGGGGGGTGGGGAACCAGCCCCAGGTGCTGACTTAGAGGTAGCCCCAGAAAAATGCCTTTCTCCCCCAGACAAGGTTCTTTGGATGAATCTGATATATTTTATTAGAACAACTTAAATAGTTGGAAACATTTTTCTTAGCAAGTTTTCAGGTTTAAAAACCTTCATCAGGCTGAGGAAGCATCTGCAGTTGGTGTGTGTGCTCTTCCTGGATGGATTGAATAGTAAAGAAGCCAGAGGCTAGTCTGCATGCAAGAAAGGCAGTCAGTGAAAATGTAAATTGAGGAGTCAGTGGGTGAGAGACAGGCTGGGGGAGGGGAGAAGGGGGATGAATGTACCATGTAAACAGTGAAGAGGTACCTGGGGAGTCAGATGTCAGACAGGATATAGTGTGTCATAAAGCCAGTGTCTATATTTAGTCCATGATTTTTTTGTATCCAGGAGGTTGATAAAGTGAAGTTCATAGGCTTGTCTGTGAAAAGCTTTTTGTAAATTCCCTTTGAGGATTAGAACTGAGAGACTGGAGAGAGAGTGGTTTTCTTGTGAGAAATGTGCACAGGTAATTGGGTATTCTTGTCTTTGATAGATTTCCAGTGTGCGTTTGTTCTGGTACGTCGTTGTTGTTTGGTCTCTCCTACATATTTTCCATCAGGGCATTTGGTGCATTGAATGAGATATATTATGTTTCTGGAGGTGTAGCTGTAAGATCCAGGAATGCCGATGGTTCTGTTTTGGTGTAGTAATTGTCTGCTTGAGTCCTTAGACCAGCACAGCTAAAACCTACATCTTTCTCCCCCAAAGTCTTTGCGACATTTGGGACAGCCTTGTGCCCTCTGACCGTGAGAGCTGAGGTAGAGAAGCCCTGCATTGCCTAACCACAGGAGCCGGATGTGGGGAAACAGTGGGGGTAGTGGGGGCGTTTGAGTCCCTGGGCAGGTAAGACCCATCTATGACTGGGCAACGTGGGTCTGCTCCAGTCTAGCATCTAGGCTGGACTGGGCAACATCCAGGGCTGATCCTGCTGTGTCCCAGGACCCAACTCCTACAGCCAAGCAGCGGGCTCCTATGGCTGGAGAGAGCTGGGGCCCAGGACTACTCCTCCAGATCCAGCAAAGGGGCATATGCCCTCCCCAGAAGTTTTGTCCAGGGCACCAAAATTCTAGTGATATCTCTAATCCCAGCCAGGCAGTGTGTCATCCTGGGGTGATCTAGAAGGCTGAGAAACCATCTCCAAGGCCTGTATGTGGAAGTATAAAAACTTCTAGCGAGTAAAAACTACACAAGACCACAAGGAGTCACGTGTATGCAGATGTGAATTGACAAAATAATGCTTATAGGACAGGACTATTATGTTAGCTCAGGTGGTGTCCAGGTGCAATACAGAAGTAGTTAGACACTCTACTATCCTCCCTGAATTCTCAAAGACGATTCAATGGCTCAGCGATTACATCAGCCAGTTCCTTAAGTAGTTGGGATAAATCTCATCAGGTCCCGCTGACTTGAATTAATACATGTATCTTATCTAAACAGTCTTTAACCTGTTCTTGCCCTATTCTGGCCTTGCTTTGCAATCCTTAATTTTAATATCTTAAAAGTTAGCCCTTTTTGTGGAAGCCTGAAGCAAAGAAGGCACTGAATACTTTAGCCTTCCTTGCACCATTTTGTGGGTGGCTAGAACAGAAAGGCAAAGGAGCCCTGGAGACATTTGTGGCATCCTGGAACAACAGAAAGAAGATGCTGGGCATATGAAAAGGTCAGGAGACCAGGAAGCTGCAGATGGGAGTGCTAGTGAGCAGGGGCTCTGGGGACATCAATAGTAGCACAATAGGAGAAGATGAAGGCATGACAGGAAACAGCAGCTCTGGGAACATGGGTTGTTCTGTAGGTGAGCAGCAGGTAGGAGATCTGGGGAAAAGCATTCTGCAGACATCACTGGTATGGTAGGCAGACAAGAAGGGAAAGCTCTGGGGAAAGCAGAGGTGCCACAGGCAGCAGAAATGAAACAGCTGCACAGGAAAAAAAAGACATTGCATCTTTCCTGTGTGGTCATGCAGTGCTGAGAGGAAGGAGCATATACAAATTTGGAGGGGACCAGTGCCCTCTGCCCATATAGAGGAGGCATCTGTTACTAATTTGTTCAATCATTCATGCATTCTGCACCACTTAGATTAAGGTCAAATGTAGCAGCTGCAGTGTGAGTGAGGATTTAATGGAGTGGCTATAGATTTCTCAGTGACCAAGCCAAAATGTACTTTTGGCATAAACAAGTGAAATCTTTTCTGCTTCTGGCAACAATAAATTTGAGTCATAACCTAAATGCATTACTTGTGTTGTGGTGCTACAAGAATCTTCTTTAAGAAAATAATACAAATGAAAAAAGATTTTTCAATAAATATATAAATCCTGCAGAACAATTATCATCACCTTTATCCCAGCATGTATCAAAAAATACACACCAGAGATAATAGGAACTGACACTGGGCATACAATTTTTTAAAGGTAGACTTTATGGATTGTAATGAGTCCACATATTGGTCTTATAATTCTAGGGAAGGTCTTTAAATGACAATAATACATTTGACTGAGAGCCAAGCTGGTTGGGTCTTGCTGAGATTCTATATATGACAGACATGGAAGATAAGTAAGTATCCATGATCACAGCTAACCTGTATCTTTCATTTGTTAACATTTGAAGATTAACTGCATTTTGGGCACATCTACATGCGTAATTAGTTGTGACTAAATTTACTGTGCATTAACCTAATGCACAGTAAGCAATTTTTGGCAGATGTCTACATGTGGAGACACTTGGCACTAAAGTTAGTGCCAAGTCCCTCCAGCCCTGCCATGTACCCCTGTGGCCACCGGGGTGGGGGGAGCTCCTGGTTCCAGCCATAGCTGCCAGTACTTGGAAGCCATCTTGGAAACACAGCCCCACCCTCTGATCCCTGGCTAGCCCCTTCTCTACCCAGGAGCCATGTGCCCAGTGCAGAAGCAGCATGCGGTAGCTCCTTCCTTGCCCATCCTGCCTCCCTGCAGCATGGCTGCTCCAGCCTCTGCCCCTGCCAGTGATGCCCAGCACCTTGCTGCTCCAGCCCTGCCCTTAGCAGCAATGACTAGTACCCTGTGCTCCGGCTGGCCCTGGTGTTGACCCTGCTGGCCCCAGCGGACCCTGACCCCTGCAGACCCCAGGATAGCCGTGTACCCACAAGCGGGGGCCAGGGCACTGGGTGCAGGAGGCCCTGGCCAACCCCCTCCACCAGCACTCCCTGCTCCATCCTGCCTTCCCCCACCACCTACACATCTCATACCCCCTGTCCACCCCCAGCACCACTCTCAGGCCAGGCACACGTTTGGGAAAAAAAAAAAGCTTTATTCCCCTCACAACACCCACCCCCATCCCTTCTCCCTCAACACACAGAACCCCTCCGCAACCCTCCTCACCCACCAACAATAAAAACCTGCATTACAATGTAAAACCTATCTATAACATCTCTGTTTTTCTGTCTCAGGCTGTGGGGGCCTAGGTGCTAGAGCAGTTGCTAGGTGCTAGAGTCAGTTGCCCAGCTTCAGGCCATTCCCCCTTGTGGGTCCAAGGGCCTCAGCAACCCAAGCAGGTAGCGGCCTCATGCTGCACAACCTGGGATAGTGCTCCCCCTCCGTCTGCCCCAGTGCAGGGCCAGCATCTCCATGAGATATGTCCGGGTCCTTGGATGCATAGTGTGGGGAAGAGCAGTGGGGCTGGACCCAGGTGGGTGGTAGCAAGTCTGGGATGGGCTGGGCCAGGAGCTTGTGTGGGCAGGAGGCACTGGAGGACCTCCTCCCAGGCGCAGGCGGGGGCCTGCAGTGGAGTGGTGGGTGGGATCTGCAGGGTCATGGATGGGCCAGGCAGTGGGGGGCACGGACATGACTGCCAGGCCCAGGACGGTGTCTGGGGTCTAGCGGTCAGTGTCCTTGGCACTCAATGCACTCCTGCTCCAGGGCCTCCATCTGCGGCCAGTGCTCCCACTTTGCCCAGTCCTGCACCTCCTCCCAGGCAATATCCTCTGCCCACCAGGCCTGCATCCATGCCTCCCACTCCTCTGCCACCACCTTCAGCCACTGGAACAGGATGGTCTTATCCAGTACGTGTCACCGGCCCAGTTGGCATATCTGGATGGCTTCAGCATTGGGTGGTGACGACCTGGGTCCTCTATCCCTGCAGTGGCTGGAGCTGGCGTGCAAATTTTGTTCCTGCAGAGGCAAGAGACAGAAGCCTTTTGTGAGAGTTTGCAACATTTCAGAGAGAAGATGCTCTGTACCAGGGGCTGTGCACTGCCTGGCCTCAGATCAGGGGTCAGCTGTGCATGGGTGCCCAGAAACCATGGTAAGTCGGTGCGGCAGGCTTGGGGACAGGCAGTTGCTGGCCAAGTCCCTGTCCCTGCTTGCTCCCGTGGGGCTGGCTGTAGGCAGCCTGCCTACCCTGCCTTCTTCCTAGGGTGACAGGTCAGGCTGCTGGCAGCACTTCCTGCCAGGGCTCCAGACTCCACTCCCCTCCCTCTGCCTCAGTAGGCTAACTGCTCTGCTGCACTGCCGCCCAGCCTTCAGTGCCGGGGCTCGGAGCTCACAGGACTCCCAGACAACTGGGGTGAAGGACTGGCCGTGCCCCTGCCCTCCCCACTGAAGTCCTCTCCAGGGAGGTACCCCAGAGCCACCCCAAGTCACTGCTGTGCCCCAAGCATGCCCTTGCCGCATGTGCCCCAGGTGGTGCATGATGAGCTGTTTGTGCAGGCTGAAGGATGCCTGAGCCACTACACCCTGCTGCTGCTGATCCTCTTGGTGTCCCATGCACACCAGCACTCCTGGTTTGGGATCCTGAGCTACAGTGGTGTGGAGGGCAAGCTGGGGCTGCCCCTCAACCTCTGCCACCACCTGGAGGGCTACCTGTGGCTGCGCTATGCACCCCTGCCCTCCACTACTGAGGAGGACATTGGCCTTCCTCCGCATATGAGAGGCCCATGCCTGCCCAGCTGCGGGGACATGAGCTGCTGAATAAAGTTCTGAACTGTGTCCTACCTCTCTGTGTTCTGTAGAGGGGGAGGGACCTGGGGCCAGGGGAGTACAGGCAAGGAATGGGGGCAGGGGCCAGGATAGGGGACAGGGGCAGGGACTGGGAGGGCCCTCCTCCAGTGTGGGACGTACCACATGTCCAGAGCTGGCAAGGCTAGTGGCTCAGTGTGGGCTTCCCCATTGGCAAGAGTGACTGGCTACTCCCAGTGTCCGTGGCCCACAGCATAGGGTGGTGCCTGGCCAGGACCCTCCCAGGAAGGAGCTGGTGCTGCTAGCACCTGGTGGTGACATTGCCAGCTGTTCCTCATGGTGGGGTCTGGGGCTGCGCTGAGGGTAAGGCAGCCACTGGCCAGGTCTCCCTGAGCTGCCAGTGGATGCAGCAGCCGGGGAGGAGGGTGGGTGGGGTGCTGGAGGCCTGAGGTCCACTCCTTCAGTAACATGTCACTGGAGGGGTCAGATTGGAGTGGGGGTTCGGGCAGGCTGGCCCTGCTGATGACACTTGCAGGGGTGCGGCATGGGTCCCAAGGTGCCAAAAAGTGGGTCAGCTCCCGCATAAAGGCCATAGTTTTTGTAGGCATGACCAGACCATTGTAGTTGGTCACAGCCATCCACTGTGCCTGCAAAGCCTTAACCTTAATATGGCACTTTACCACATGACCTGCAAGGACAGAGGTACTGCTGGGGGTGAGCAGCAGCAGGGAGCAGGTGCTAGCCCTGCTGCCAGAGATAGCCAGCCAGCAGCCCTAGGGGGATCTCAGGTCTGGGCAAGGGGTGCAGCCCTTTGCAACACTCACCTGTGGCCAAGCAGCAGCTCTGGAGAGGGGACAGGCCAGGCAGAGGCAGAGGCAGCCTGTGTTCTGCCCAGGGGGGCACACGAGGCCTGCAGTGGTTCTGGGGATTGTACAGGATCCACCAGGCTTCTGTGCGGTGTGCTCCAAGGCACAAAATGGCTGCAGACTTTTATAGCCTGCAGGTAGGGCTGCCAGAGCACAGCCCAGCCTAGGGCAGGAGAGACTCCCAGCCAGGAGCCCTGGGGCTGGGCTCAGGCCAGCCTCCTAGTGGCAGGGCGACCTGGCACTAAACACAGTGCTGAGTTGTATCTACATGTGCGTTACTGTACATTAGCCACTTTTACCATGCAATAAGGGCATGAACATGTAGACATGCGCCCTTACTGTGCAGTAAACTAGGCTAAGGCGCATTAATGCATCTCATGTAGATTCACCCTTTGTTAACCAGAAGTGCTACAAATATGGCCCAAATAGTTTCTCAAGGTCTCAAAATCCTCTGCAAGGTCTTATGATCCATGCCAGGTTGAAGAAGCAATTCCTATTCTTTTATCAAAGAAGAGACACTACAAACAGATATTAAGGAAACGTAGGTACAGATGGTTGAAAAGAGGGGTGGAAAGTCCTTCACAATTTCCAAAATTTCTTTCCCACACGTCACAAATTCAGAACATGTTGATGGACAGTACAGCTTGTCAAGAAATAAATAAGGAAATGTCATGAAAGCTTCCTGAACATTTTTCATGAATTTGATTAAAATTTTGATTTGCAAAATTTAAAAACTTTCAGTTGGCACCAACTGTACTTTGTGGAAGTCAATGGCCAAGCTCCCATTAACTGTCATGGCGCAGAATCAGCAATTTCTTTTTTGATACAATTTTACCTATATTCATTTTCAGGTTTGGTGGAGCCTGGTTATTGTCACTGTGGCCACTGCTTCTGTAAAGTCTGAGCAATGCCATCTCTGTATTCTCCAGAGCCTGCTCAGATGGAGCCATTGCAAGAGGCAGCTCTCATCTAGGAAGATGTTACAATGTCTGTGAGAAACTGAAGACGCTGAGATGTAGTTATGTTAAACACTGGTAAATACTTGCCTGTAACGTCATTTTTCATGCTGCCTTGCCATGGGAGCAGGACTTAGTTCATAGGTTTAGTGCCAGCTTCCATAATCACATCTCACACCTTTTTATCTGAAAGGATCCTGAATCAAGAATCAATATACACAAAGGCAGCACGGCTAAGTAGCTTGAACCAGGGGGCCCAGTGAGTCCCCTGTAGTCTTGGAGAAGTCGCTTCATTAAACAACATCCCCTGTGCTCCTAGGGTGAACACGCTTACCCACCTACCTGCTCCCACTCTGTCCCAAACCAGAAGTACGATAGTGAAACTGCTCTGGTGTTCCCCTCACAGCTGCTCTTGAGGCTGCTGTTTCCAATGTTTTTGAGAGTGTCCATGTGGGGCACCACTGAAGCAGATTCACATTTGTGGGCCTGGTGTGGGTGAGTGGGACATGCTTGAGAGCAGTCCTCCTTGGGAGGGCCAGGCAGAAGTATAACTGGGAAAGTTTGCACCTTGGGCAGCAGACCTGTATCTGATGGGATCTGTGTCTTGGGATGCCAGAATGGGGTAGGTCAAAGCTCTAGCTACATGGAGTGAAGCAGGGGCAGGACACCACTGTGATTGGAGGTATCACCACCAAGAGCCAAATAACATTTCTCCTGGCGCCACAACTACTGCAGTTTTATATGGCAAGTGAGGATCCAAAGCCTCAATTTGGTGGAGGCTGCAGGGCCAGGGAAGCATTAACCTGGTTCTTGGCAGAGACATGGGATACCTCCTCTCATAGCAGATGGGGAGGAGGTACGGAGGGCTGAGGATGGGGCTCCTGACTCTGCTCTGCTCTGCTCTGCTCTGTGTAGCTACAGCCTCAAGCCACCTGTCTCCATTCTGGTGCCCCGCCTTTACTGAGTGTCCAGGGCTTGTGTCCTAGACATCCACCCTTAGTAACAGTACTTGGGTCAGGGAAATCTTGTGTCTCTATACCACATTTGACCATCTTGTTACATGGTTATGCTCATTTGTCGTATGTTGCAAGGTCCTTCAAGGTACACGTGCCTTCAAGCAGCGGGCATTGAAGCAGGTGGTGCACAGTCTGAGGCTCTGTGCCACAGTGACAGGTGGTTAAACCAATGGTATAGCCCCACTTCTTCATTAGTTTTTTGGAGTGTCCAGCTCCAGTGTGTAGGTGGTTGAGACATTGCCACCTTTGCCATGGTTCATCAGTCCCGGGTGGTTAGGACTCCAAACCAGGATTTTGCCAGGGAAATGGTGGGGACAGACCCACAACCTTTACCCCCCTGTCCAAATTTCTGAACTGAGATTATGACACTTGCCTGCTTCTTACTAGTGCTGAATTTTTTTGTGTCCATTAAATTTATTTGTGACACTGCTCTGAAGATGTATAGATGTTGACAGTCCTATTATTATTATAGAGAAAAGGATCCTATCATCCACTAGTGAAATGCAAAAGCTCTTTCTTTGTACACAGCCATGCTTCCCAACAGCAAGACAGGAATTGAAGAATACCTATACAAATAACTGAATCTGCAGGGGAATTTAAAGGGGCATTTGTACATGTTTGCACCGCAGCATGGGGTGCTTTTAAAAGCACCTGGCACTGCAGTGTGTACATTTGTATAAATGGCAAAATGTACATCAGCTGAGAAAATGGTGGCGACATGCTTTTGAATTAAAACACATCAATGGTGTTTTAGTTCAAAAGCACACCACTGCCATTTTCTCAGTGCTGATGTGCATTTTGCCATTTGTATGAATGCATGCGACAGCACCGAGCGCAGCAGCTCACATGAGGAGCAGACTAGATTAATCAAGTTTGCTCTGATGCGCTGGAACTCCGGTGCATTGGAGCAGACAGTTGTATGTGTATAAATGCCATGTCAGAATATAGTTACAGTGGAGCACACTGACTCCTGGTTAAGAGGAGGTTGTATTATAGTTGGGGTTAACGAAGTACAAATCTCTGGAAGTTTTGTTTCCCCCTCATGGTCAAGGTGGGGAATTTGTGGTAGGGTACCTCCTATGAGCTGAATCTCACACCCAGATAGTAATTTTACTGGGACACTAGGACTAACAACAGAGCTTTCATAAAACCTGAAATTGTAAACATGCCAGTTTACATCTCAGCTAGCAGGTAGCACTCCTCTAATATTGATGCAGATCATTAATTCAGTATCTGCTTGGGAAACAGAGGAGAGGTGTTCATTGTAAAAAATGGATCTGCATTATTTATTTCTTCACTGAGTCTTGAATCTGATATCTTTGGTCCCTAGATGAATTATGTTTAGTCTAGCAAGTGCTTCCTGCAGCTCTGGATAGTAATCCCAAGTTACACACTGTAATCTAAGAAACTTTTTAATATACCTCCAAACTTTCTATCCTCCTTTTCCAAGGATCGAAGATGTTCAGCATGAACAAAGGCTGTGGCTTCAGAGAAGGGTTTAACAAGGAATATTGTTTCATTTTACTACATACATAAACAGAACCTGCAAAGAGAGGCAATTTCTGATATAAATACATTTTGAATCCACATTTCTAGTGTTAGGGAAGAAAAATTGCATTGATGTGCACTAGATGGTGCTATATTCACACAACAAAGTCACATACATGTGCATAATGGAATCAAAACATATAAAGGAGAAATGAAAAAGACCCATTAGGTCACATCTAGGTGAGCTTATTAAAAGCCAAAGCAGAATTGTTCTCTACAGCCTATTCTTTGGGGTTTTGTCCAGTTTAGATGTAAAGACGTTAAGCAACAAGGCTTTCACCATTTCTCATGGGAGATTGTTCCAAAGGCTAACGTTATTTTGGCAAAGTTTCCACAAAGTTTCCACACTATCTTGCTCCCTGAGGCACTTCAAGAAAGGTGCAAACTAGACACGAGCAAAGATTCAAGCCTGCTGAAAATAACCTGTTATTCCCCCACTAGATGCCTGGGGGCTTCTGGTGGGAGAGGAATTGACACTCTCACCAGAAGTTGACTGGTTAGTGTTTTCCCTTACAGGTATTTCACTCCTAAAGGAAGGCAGCATTCTCTAAGGATCTAGCCTAGGACCAGAAGCTGGCAGCTTCTCAGGTCTCATCCAGACTCTCACAGAAATATATACTAGTACAGCTACTCCTTGCTTAACATCGTAGTTACGTTCTTGAAAAATGCGACTTTAAGTGAAACGATGTTAAGCAAATCCAATTATGTCACAGTAGTTACCTACTAGCAGGTGGTGGCCAAACATTATAACTGAATATTGCACGACTTTAAACAAATATGTTCTCTAACAGATCAGTGATGTAATAACGAAACAATGTCAATCAGGATGACATTAAGTGAGGAGTACCTGTATAGTTATAACAAGTGGAACTCCCTGCTGTTTTATTGAATTAGAGTGTCTGCATGAGAAACTATCTCGGTATAATTATAATACTGGGAGTCAAATTTATCTCTGTCATCGACCTGCTGATTTCACTGGAGCTGTGCCTTAGTTTCCCAATGGTGACATGTGGACTGTACTGCATCCTTTCACCTTTCTCAGGGATACTGTGAGAACTGCTGCATAAATGTTTGTGCAGTGCTTGGAGTAATACTGACAGCACTGTAAGTGCTAAGTGCTATTACTAAAAAAAGAATGCCCAAGAGGCAGCCCAAAGAGCCTGTGACTATGTTCCTAGGGATTCTCCCATGGATACCAGTCAGCATATGTGGGTGCTGGGCTTGGAAGCATCATATAATGGTAGGGTCAAGTTAAAGTGGGTGGAAGTGTGTGTGTGTGTGAATAAGAATTCATTCTGATAATGTTTGCAGTTGCTGTACAGCAGATTGTCAAGCTCTGGACTTCTGCTGGACACCCTGTGCTGTCTAAATCACATCATTAAGGGCTTGATTTCCCTTTCCTTTACACTGGTGGGAATCAGAAATAACTCTACAGCAGTCAGTATGGGTAGGCCTTGTCTACACCCAAATATTGTCCCTATATAGCTGACACTAGTGTTGCTAAACTGATGGAACTAAATCAGGGACAGATGTCACCTTTGCCATGGTTCATCAAGGTTGTGTTTGAACTGAAGCAAAAGATATGACAATCAAACTGTTTTCCCAGAACTGTCTTATTACACTGATTGTAGTGCCCAAAAGCATAGGCCAGGGTATCCCACACTGTTCTGTGTTACCAGCCCTTGTGATGTTTCCCAAACGCTGTGATATTTGGTGCCTGGAGCCAGCTTCTGGAATCATGTGATTATGTGAAAAATCTCAGTGCATTTCTAGCCCTCAATGTAGAAGGGAAAGGTTTTAAAACGTGAACATTAACGTTTCCAAAAACCAGAAGGCAAACAAATGAACCCCAGGTCTACTTGATGATTTGTGAATGCTTATAGTGGACAGTGATGCTTCCTGGCCTGCATTATTCTGGGCCATTTTTTTTTGCCTTGCATTGTGGGATAGTCCCCAGAGGCCTGAAGAACTGTGTATTCTGCTGGGTTAAGTGACAGGAGAGGCCTTTAGTTAAAGGCCAAAGGGCTTTAATACCAGCAAACTCAGTCCTACTTCAGCTGCAATGATAGTGTCTTCAAAGTCACACCTGTCTCAGCCAAGTGGCTTTGGGGCTCAGTGGATGTTGCGGGGTGGGGGAGAAAGAGGCCTTACTGTAATGTTTCCACATATGGTACCTGAGCATCAGGTAAAGGGTGATAAAATGTGTGACAGAGGTGGCATTATTGTTTGTAGCCTGAGGAGAAATCAGAACTGTTCTCTCACGCCTGGATGAGTCACTAGATGAACCGTTCTATAACATCCTGGGCAGCGTGACAGGTTTCTGGTGATTTTTTATTTTATTTTATTTTTTTACACATAAATGGGTGTTAGGGAGAATCAAACCAGCTCACTGACAGGTCATTTTTTCTTCACTGCTGCTTTATTCTCCATCTCAGCTGTCAGTTAGGCATGTCATTCTGATCAGCTAGGGCTCAATTCTGCTTTTCTGCCTTATGGGAAGTAGTTCCCCTGATCTCAAAGGGATAAATCTGCAAAAAAGGGAGTGAAGGATTGGGGTCATTATCTCCTGGTGTTGAATCAGGCCTGGGGATGCACTGCACCCATAAGTGGCTGGAATATTTGTTTTGATTTGTCCACTTAAACTGGAGCATATCTTTTCTGTTGTGGGAACTCCCTGACTGTAAAAAAATACATGGACATAAGCACGCTCCTCCTGTTCCTCTTCTGCCTTTTAACATCTAGAGTCCCAGAAATCCCTGGTGTGCAGGATTTTCTGTTGCACCGGGGTGAATTTCACTCTTAAGAGTTGACTCACATTGCATCCATCCCT
>NW_017729022.1:174522389-174526291 GCF_001723915.1 Gavialis gangeticus
AATCCCTGGTGTGCAGGATTTTCTGTTGCACCGGGGTGAATTTCACTCTTAAGAGTTGACTCACATTGCATCCATCCCTAGAAATCCTGCATCACAGACCAGTGCAGACAGCTCTGAGAAGACCAGCTCTGACAGCTCCTCCAGCCTGCAGGGAGTTTCTTTAAACAAAGGTTGTTTCTTTCAGCCTTCCTGATCCTGGGAAGAGAAAATGCTGGGGGAGGCTAGGCAAGAGAAGGCAGTGTGGGAGAAAAAGCCTCTCAAATTGCTGTTTCCTGGGGGTTTAACCCTGCAGTGATTATGGAGCAAATTCAACAGTAACATGAACAGTGGTGTTACACATCCTGGATGGGGGATGTGCCAACCCCTGCCTATAAGCAACATTCACTGAAGTCAGTGACAGATGAATTCAAGCAAAACTAGCATGCTTACAGGACAGTTGCCTCACTGTCATATTTAAACAAGTCACCAGCTTTAATGCAGTTATCTCAGCAACTGCCCAGTGCATTAGGGCACGGTGATAATTTCCATTTTATAGGCATGGGGAATGAAGCACTGAAGCACTTTCACTGACATTTAAAAGTTGGAAATTAAAACAAAAGAAAGAAATGCTGGGGCATGAAGGAAATGATGGGATATCAGACTTTGTGGTTCAGGGCTAAACCTAGTCTCTAACTATTAGAGACCAAGAAGAGACACCATAGGAGGGGGAAAATATCTTATTTCTGTCTACTGGAAGGCATTTCTACCTGCCTCTGATGCAGTCCTTATTATATATAGCAGTCAGCCAGCTCAAGGAGTCTGGGGACACTCTGCAGGGTTACAGCCCAGCCAGGGGCTGTAAGGGGTGGTTGCAGGCTGCATAGTGCCTAGGCAATGGGGCCAGCTACCTTAGATAATTAGCTGGCAGGAAGAGGAAGATAAAAGGTTCCCAGGAAGGGGAGCCAGGGAAGAGAGTTAGGCTTCTAGGGAGAGAAGCTCTAGAGACAGGCAGCTGTCCCCTCTCTTGGTTCCCCGCCACCCCCAGCTGCCTGCTCTCTCCCCACTTCCCCCACTGGCCACCTCTGCTTCACCCCCTGCCATTTACCCTCCAGCACCAGCCCTGCTCCTAGTCAGGGTATGGAGCTCATGGTTGCTCCATCCCCAGCCCAGCCACACAGCAACTGTTACGGTGGCAGCTCCAGCCAGGCCTTGTAATTGCAGCTTGGGCCAGAGCTGCTGCTGCTGCCACCCTTGTTGTGTGGCCAGGCTGGGGCTGGAGCTGGAACAACCATATGCTTCATGTCCTGGGCTGGAGCAGGCCTGGAGCTAGACTAGAGTCAGAATGGGAAGGTAAATGGCAGCAGGGTAGGGAGGGGAAGGGGAGTGATGGGTAGCAGGAAAAAGATGGAGCAGGGGCAGGCAGCAGCTGTAGCTCCAACTCCAACCCCAAGTTGGGGACAGCATCAGAGCTGCAGCAACCTTCTGTCCCTCACTTGTGCTCAAATCCAGGATGAGGGTCTTTTTCTCCCATATTAAATGCAGGGAGGGAACACCCCTGCCCCCATCTTGGATTCAAGTAAATAAGATATTTTGTGTTAGAGAGAACATATTCAACCACATTCTTTCTGGATCCCCAGTCACCCAGGAAGTCTGTTCTAGAGCAGGCTCCCCTTGCTAGACCTAAGCAGAGACTAGCACCTAAGCAAGGAACCATCCTTCTTTGAGAGATACAGGATTGCCACCCCCCCCCAAGAAAAAAAAAAAAAAAAGGACACCTCATCCTGGGCTAACTTTATACTTGGGGTGGACTCTGCCCAATACTTGGTTATTGAAGAGACTTCTTCCTTAGGCCCTGATGATTGTGGACCTCTTCACCCTACGTACTGTACTGTATGTTTATGGACCGCCTTGTGTGGATGCCACTCATAAAAATCACCACTGCCAGGAAACTGAAGCTGCCGATGCAGAGACCTGGCAATTTTTCAGTAGTGCCCAACACCAGCATACAACAAACAAAATTGCAAGTGGCTGAATATTATTGTCAGGGATGGTCTGGCTGTGCTAGCTAAAGTTTAAGTGTGCTTACTCTTGCAAGTATGCCAGCTGGTCGTTGCAAAGTTCTGGTACTCAGGCTTGCCCTCTGGCTGGGGCAAAGAGAGATTCTCTTGGTCTATATGTACAATGACTCTTTTTATGTGGTAAAACATTTGTTTACTTATCATTTCTTACAATTTCTTGCTCAATTTTCTTATCATTTTTTGCTCAATTCCTGCTCAGGTGAGCAGCAGGCTCACACATTATGTGAGTAATTTATCGAATTCATTAAGTGCAACTAATTACCACTGGCAAATGGAGGGTATACTACAGTGTAATTTACACCAGTTGTCATCTTGATGAGAAGCTTTGTGTTCGAGCAGTCAGCCCAATTTTCATCAAGTTTCTTCATTCTTAACTGCCTTTAAATAGGACCACAGTGTAGACCCAGAATCATACAGGCTTACTTTCTTCCATTGTCAAAACTATAAGATGCTTCCTTTTTATACAGCCCAGGATTTATGAGAGCTCCGCCAAGATTTGCATTGTGTACATGGATTTAGAAGAGCAAATATGTTGAGGCCAGATCTCCAGCTGGAGTAGATAGTATAATTCCCCTGAAGCCAACTGATTTCAGAAGACCATTTCAGAAAATCATTCTCTTTATCCAGACAATCTGCAGACAGAGAACAATGATAATTCACCTAATGAATGATACTTTATGAAGTAGGGCTGCTTGTAG
The DNA here is from genome assembly GCF_001723915.1 of Gavialis gangeticus. Classification (NCBI taxonomy): domain Eukaryota; kingdom Metazoa; phylum Chordata; order Crocodylia; family Gavialidae; genus Gavialis; species Gavialis gangeticus. Next base: position 174,525,145 of record NW_017729022.1, read on the forward strand.
CCATGAAAAGAAAAGAAAAGAAAAAGAAAAATCGCCCTTTACCAGAAGCAGCAGTGGGTTAGTTCAACCTGGCTCCTTAAAGGATCAGGCACTTCAGTGGGGGTTTTTGGTACTTTTACCTACAGCCGATTCAATCAGCTATTAGATAATGTGACGGGCTAGCTGGCAGTGACCTAGCCCAGGGCTTTTGAAAGGGCAAAAGATGATTGGAGGATTTGGGATTCCCTTTCCTCACCAATCTGGTAATGATTTGGCCCAGGGGTTTTGAAGGGGTAAAAGATGATTGGAGGACTTGGGATTCCCTTTCCGCACCAATCAGGCCCCAGAGACTCACCCTCCGTGTCCCCTGATTGGCCCCTTGGGTCACCTGGAGGGGGATAAAAGGGGTAGCATGGGCTGACTTGGGAGACCAGTGAGGGACCACAAGGAAGGAGCTGGCAACAGCTGAGCCAGCGGGGCAGGACCAGTTGCTTGAGAAGAGCCTGAAGGAGTGGGACCTGCAGGTAGCAGTGGGACCCTCAGCAGCCTAGCATGCAGCAGGAGGAGAGGCTCCCCACTGGGCTCCAGGATCCCCAGGGAGAGGCTGCAGCCAGCAGGAGAGGCTCTCCCGCTCCAGGAAGGATCTGAGCAGTGACCTGAGAGGTTCCCAGCTCTGCTTTCAGCTCCTCCAATCAGAGGTCAGGCAGCTCCACATGAGGCTGGGGCTCCAGGAAGGTCAAGACTCCTAGCAGGATGGAACAGTACTAGCTTTGGTAGCTGTGCAGCAGTGTTTCTACCTACCATGAGTGAGATCTGAGTTCATGTCCTAGCTGGGATGAGTGAGCTAACAAGAAGCAAGTTTCCTTGCAGTGGAAAGGGGCCATTGTGTTTTTCTCCCTCTCCAGGTACCAAGGCCCTATATTTCCCTTGTCATTTGACATTTTGCATTTTGTGCCTTTTTATATTTCACCAACCAGTATTGTTTGTTCTGCTGTTTGTGTTTTATATTTTGTTAACCCTGTTTTTTGTCAGTGATTGTAAGTGTCTAACCTTTGTTGAATCCTGCCCCCTTGGGGCATTGTAGTGTCCACTATACCCTCTGATTTATGCCTGTTATGTTACCAGTATTAAAAGGTATATGGTTAAGTCCCCACTAGTGGTCTGGCTG
>NW_017729022.1:174531291-174535174 GCF_001723915.1 Gavialis gangeticus
GTAGGGGAGGAGAGTCCCTATACCTCCCACAGCGCTTGTGCACCTGCTTTGATCCCTTCAATTGGAGAGGGGGTACCTCTTGGAGTACTGCCTGGGTTACACTAAAAACACCCAAGAAGCCCCACTAAAGTGCCCAGTCTATATAGACACTACGAAAGTGGGTCCAACTAATGAACTGCCTCTTCTGAATGAGCTGCACATGCTGGGCTCAGTGCAGGAACATGCTGAGTTTAAAGTAAGGCACAGGTGTGTTTTTTTGTTTTTTTTTTTTTGTTTTTTTTTCCATTTTCACATCTGCAAGCAGCCTATTGGTACAGCTCTAATTACTATAATAACACAAATTAATATTAACAAAATATTTCCATGATATTTATCTAGATTGAGTTGCTTTAAATTACAGATTCTTGATAAGATTCCCCCATCACTCCCTCATCTGGGTAGTCTCTGTCTAGGACTAATGGGGATGTTTATCCAATACTTCATTTCTGTCCCGAGACTGGAGGAATGCACAGTGGTGGTGACTGAAATGAACCATTAGAAATTGGCGTGAGACCAGCAGCTTATTTCACATAGATTCCTAAACACGCGTTAGCTGGTAGGGGTGTGCAAAACGGGCCATATTCAAGTTGGATTCGAATTTAGCCCAAACTGGGGACAGTGATTTGATTAGTTGATTCAGATCACTGTCCCTGATTTGATTTGGTTAAATCCTAATCTGAAGATTCAATGCTGATTCAGAGAATCAGTGATTTAACCACAGACACAGCTTTAAATGTTTTTTCTACATACCTTGAGGTCCCAGGCATGACTCATGAAGACTGCAATGCTGGGGCAAATGGAACATCCCATAGGAGCACAACCCCCCCGCCCCCCACATGCTTGGTGGCAAACCTAGAAGTGGACCAGAAGTCCACTTCCAGGTCTGTCAGGTAGCACACTGGGGGCCCCCCCTGCACCCGCCCAGCTCAGTGATCAGCCATGGGGGGGACCTTGGGTACCCCCTGAGACCCAGGAGGCACCAGTCATCAAGCTGGGGGTTGTGGGGGCTCCCCCACCAGACCCAAAAGTGTAGCGGAAGTACTTCTCATCCACTTCCGGGTCTGTTGCTGAGTGTGCTGGGGAGCCCCCTGTGCTCCTGTGGGATGCTCCATCTGCCCCACCATTGCAGCATTCACCAGCCACCTGGTACCTTGAGGTATAAAAAAAACAAAGCTTTAGAGGGGGTCAGAGATGCAGCTGAGTGGGTGACTTGGTTAACCATGGGGGTATGGAACCTTCCCTCTTTTGCCCCACCAAGCTGATCAGTCAGCCTAAATCAGTTGTATCCAGAATTAAGGACCAGCTAATAGGGCTGCGCGAAGCGTTGGTCCCTGATTCGATTCTGTGGAGATTCAGCCTGATTTGGTGGCCGAATCTCCAAATTGAATCAGGAGACCCTTTAATCTCTCTGAATCAAATCGGAACCTTCCTAATCAATTTGGAGAGATTCGGAAAGATTCAGTGATTCAAACATTCAGCTGTGTCTCTGACCCTCTCCTTTACAGTTACATTTGGGGAAACTACATTTGAAAAGTGACAATTTTGCTTTAAACATCACTTTGGGAAATTGCCAGTCTCCAGCATGTGTGATGATGCTGGAAAAGAAATGAACACTAACCCCCAATTTCATTGAGGACTGTGCTACTGGAAATTGATGACCTCTGGGAGAGGTTCCAACATGATGTGGGCTCCTCATTTTCAGTGTTATGTATGTAACTGTTAATTTGCTGTCATGCACACACTCATCCCACTGGTTGCTCATTAGGTGGGAACAGTTATCATTATTGCTGATAGGAAGCAGCACTCATATCCCCTACTGAACTGTGACTCCATAAAAGTGAATTGTTCATGGTAATTTTCTTTATTTCCTTCCCCATCATCAAGAGTTCAGTGACCCAAGGCAGCAGGGAACATGCATTTTCCAGCCAAGGAAAGCATATGGAAATCTCATCTAGGTTATATAGTGTTCCTGGATCTCTCAAAGGAGCTTAGGCCTTAAGTTAATGGTTTTTGAACTAGTCTTAATTGGTTATAGAATGCCACACTTCCACTCATATACCTCATTAGTACAGATATGATTGAATTAGTCCCTAGATGTCAACACCCTAAAATCAGAACTAGTTAGTGTCTAGAGCTTCACTAGCCAACATCAATACAACAAAAATCTAGATGGGGTGTGTGCAGGGGGTAGAGGGGGATGGGGCAGAATTGGGCAGATAGGACAGCTTTAAGGAAGCTCCACTTTAGATCCTGATTATGTAGTTTGGATTCAGTTTTCATATCTACTTGAGGGTGTAGTAGGTTTGAGGGGAGTTAGCTCAAAAAGTCTTTTAACTATATAAAGTCCTTTATTTCCTGGGCCCACTGGTCTGTCAGAAAGCCAGCACAACCCCCCCTCAGTACCCAAATATTAGCATAGTCCACATACAGGGTTCACTCTCAGTCCTTGAAGGGATAACTCACAGACTCTGAGAAGGTGCCTCTGGCTGTCTGCTGCTCTCTTCCTGCATTGCAGTCCTTCTCTTCTTCAGGGTAGGATCCCTGCTGTGGTACTGCTACTTCCAACTTTGCAGCCCTGGCTCTCTTCCCAGACCCAAAGAGCCTGTGGCCTGGTAATGCAGCCAGTAGCCAAGCAACCCTCTTCCTCCATCTGCTTTCTTAGCCTACTGACTCCTAGCTCTCTCAGCAACCACCTCTTCTCTCTCTCTTCTACCTCCATCCATCATTCTCTCAGTCTCTCACTCTTTTACTGAGTTCTCAGTTCCCATTCTCTGGCTCCATACCCCAGGAGTCTACTGCTCCCTCTTTGTATGTGTTTCTAGCTGTGTCCCCATAAGAGAGTCTCTCTCTCTTAGCTCCCTTCCCTGGGAGCCTTTTTTAGCTTCCTGTGGCCAGCCAGTTATCCAGATCAGCTGGGTGATACATGCACTCAGGGCCCACCATAGCACTTAGGAGAACTGGATGGTAAAAAAATCATTTGTCTGCTGCTGAAAGTGGAAATGAAATCTTCTCCAACTTATAGGAGCAGTATGGACTGTAGTGCTCTAGCTGCTGAAAGGAAAATAAGGAGGTCCCTGATCAACATATCCTTTAACTGTCATATTTGTGAACTCCCTAAAGATGCTTCTAAGAAAGGGAGGTTGTGTGTGGTCCTGCTCATGTTGAAGTAAATGGTAGAATGCCCATGGGAGCAGAGACAGGTCTGCTTTGTTCCACCTTTTTCAAATGGCCGTTACAGATGGGGGAGTCTAACAGAGAACTTCACAAAGTACTTCACAGAATCCTTTTTCGAGGGGAAAACAGAAAACATGCACAAAACAATTCTGAAGGTTGCTTTAGGTAGACAAGTAGGAAACACTGTCACTTCCTTCCAGCCCAAGTACAATTACAGTGGTTTCAACTGTTCAGAATATCCCTCTTCTTTCTAGCACCTTTTCTTCGCAGAATTGTCATACTGGGTTTCCAGCAGCACTTGTTCTTATTCTTCATAAAGGAATGACAAACACCAGCTTTTCTCCTCACAGTCACAGAACACAGTATGAGAAGGAAAAACATTGGATCCCTCACTCTCTCATCAAGATAATCACTGCTTTATCTAAATAAGTTCAGAATAAAGTGGACAAGTATGTCCTTCAAATAGTTATGGTGTGTGTTCAGAATAAGACATGTCTTGCACTGACAAACCGTAACAGAAGACAACTGGCTGAAGAATCCCAGTTGTCTCATATAATTCCATTGTCTACAAGTGCTTGGATACCTCGGTGACGAGTGAAGTGTTCATTAAGCTTCATGTTCCTCATCCCCTTGTAGCGAAAATAGATATTTTTCTCTATGTTTCTTTGTT
>NW_017729022.1:174535185-174535964 GCF_001723915.1 Gavialis gangeticus
AGCCTCCAGGGGATAAAATCAGCAATTTATGCAACACCCTTGTTTCTCAAGGAACAACAATCTGTTTTTAAGGAAGTTAGAAAACAACACATCCCATTTACACATGGAGTGGATAGAACGAGTGCCACCTTTTTGGGGAGATTTATCCCTGTAGTAGCTCTCTAATGTAGCAACTTCTATTGCTGCTGGCATTGCTCCTGTTAAAGCTAATGGAATTGCCCCAGTGAATTTGACCCAGTGTTTCTGTATGGCCAAATCTCCTTTCTGCCACTTGAGATGAGAAAATGGTGGTCTGGTAGTGACAGCAGTTGGCTGGAGGTCAGAATCCCCAAGTTCTGTTCCAAGTGCTGCTACTGACCTACTGCGCTACCTGGTTGTGAAGCAAAGAAGCAGGTGGCAAAAAGTCCTTTCTGCATAGTACAATGCAATGGCCTGTAGAGATACCTGAGCTTGCACCAAAGGAACTAGCTTGAGTACTGGAAAAGGAAAGGTGATTTAGCTGTACTGAGAAGCACAGTCTACTAGCCTTGGGTGAAAAACCAAACTAGCAACTATTTTTATTAAGGGGTAATAAGCTCCCAGCTCTTTGAAAAAAAAGCCCGGCACTCACTGGCTGCTGCCAGGTGGGGGTGGGGGGGAACCCTGCTACCCCCCACTGGCCCATGCTGCATGGGGGGCTCTTCCACAAGCCCCCAGAAGCCCTGAGGCTGCTGCAGGAGCCAGTGAGTGTGGGGATTTGGGTTTTTTTTAAAGAGCTGGGATGCTGGGGCAGGTGAGGC
>NW_017729022.1:174536066-174539373 GCF_001723915.1 Gavialis gangeticus
AGGGGTCCCCCCATGGTTCCCTTCCCCAGTCCCCCCTCCCCCACCCCATACTTACCAGCATGGAGTCCAGGTCCAGCTGCTTGTGGATTGGAGAGTTTTGAATCGATTCGGACCTTTTAATTGGTCTCTTGATTCAATTCAGACTCTGAGATTCGGCTACTGAATCAGGCCGTATCTGCCCCGAATTGAATCAGCACCCAAAGCTCCACATAGCCCTACTGGCAGGCAGCGGAAAAGAATGAATGTCGCATTTCCTGAAGGAGTTGTGCAGCGGGCCTGCTGGCACAGCACATTGTCTCACTGAAGAATAATACCTCTTTGTGCTCAAAATGCCCATACCCAAAAGACACTATCTAGTTTCTGACCCCTTCACATCTCAGTGTCCCCATCTGCTAAATAAAGGTAACAACAGTTTCATTCCTCATGAAGAGCTGGTGGGGGTTATGAAGCTTAATTAACTATGCTCTGCAGCTGAACATCTGTAGATGAAATGCACAAAAGGCAGTGGAAAGTATTATTAACACACATTTTGCCATCACATAAGCTGCTAAGGATACTTCAGCTCTTCAGAGTAACTGAAAACAGCCTTTAGTTTACTCCAGATGGAGAAACATCTCTTAGCTTCTTGTCGCACTAGGTTGAAAATGTCCAGTTGTGGCTAGGTCGGTTGGCTGACGCCAATGAGGACGCAGTTTATGATTAATATGCAATATTTATTCGGCTTTAACCTATAAAATATTGACAACTCAAGCAAATGATTTCCTATATAATACTAATCTATGATAACACACAATAATCAAACAATCAAAGCTTGGGAGCGATGCCCATTGGGTCACGAGGTTCGGGTCAAGGCCTCTTGCTTTCAAAACCACAAGTGGTTTTGGTGCAGCTGGCCAGGGCCCTAGTCTCAGACCTGGTCAATGGCTCATATTTCTTAAAAGGTCATTTAACAATTAAAACATAATCAATCAAAATAATTACAAACAGCTAAATGGGAAATTACGTCCATTGAGTCATGAGGTTCAGGTCAGGGCCCCTTGCTTCCAAGATCGTGGATGATCTTGGTGCGGCTAGCCAAGACCCTAGACCCAGACTTGGTCAACGGCTCATGTCTCTTACAGGAAAGACATAAATACAAACATAAATAGCTACAGTCATACGTGCACGCTTACCACTACAGCAAACAAAAGGAGAGGCTTCATGGCTGGAAACTCTAGTCTCTTCGCGGAGGCCTCAAGAATGACCCGAGGTAGGCTCGGGGTGGGGGGGTGACCCTGGCGGGTCCACAGGTCCTTTGACGCTTGAAGTTATGGTTCAAACTTCCCCCGTCAGGGCCTCGTGGCTCTACCCTTTTATACCCTCACTCTTTTTCACTCATTTTTACTGGCCAATTGTGTTACCTTTCTGCTAGCATTCTGTTTCCACTCGTCAATAGCCCTTTCCCCACCACAGTCCCCTCATTGTTTTCTGCTTAGCCAGTTATGTTGCAATTTCCTTCCTGCTTTGTTGGCAGCTTGATGTGGTTGACTTCCCTGCCTCGTGAGCGTGACAGGGGTCACCCATCCAGAGGCCTGTGTTACGGCCTAGCATTCTGCCATTTCGCTGCGGCTTGGCCATTCATCTGGGGAGATGCCCGCGACACTTCTAATTGTTGAAAGCATTTTTTTATTTCTCACTGGGATACATGGACCAACATCCACGTTCCAGTGCCCAGAACACCACAGCAGACTTCAATACTTTAGATTTTCTATAACATAAATCAACTGAGCATCACATCATTCCCTTATGCAAAGCAGATGACTCAACATGAAGTGATACTTATAGATTAATTCTTCCACTTTTAATTGGAATTTTGCTAAAAATCTTTTGGCTCACAAATCCTTGTTGATTTCATTTCCTGGATAAATATTTTAGGAAGTGTCCTTTGGGCAGGATCTGTATCCTCATTTATACCCACTGGAAACCCTGATGAACTAACACATCAACATCAGATGGACAAGTCAGCAGGATGGTAGCTTCCATAACATATGGCAGTTCAAAGTATGTCTTTATTGCCCATTTTGATAGTCAGCTCTTGATAATTTAGTGAATTCCTAACAAGTCTTAGTCATTGTCTTTTTTGACCTCTATGGGAGCTTGTACACGCGACAAGGGTTTAGTTCTCAGAGTTTTATTCTATGCCCCCTAAATTAAAATGGTGGGTTTTTAGTTGAAACCAATAGTTCATTTTTTTCATCATGTTAAGATGAGGGGCCTGATCCTCTTTTTTTTTTTTTGGCAGAACCAGAGCCTGCCCACAGCCAGGGGGTGAGCTGCTGACAGGCTGAATGGTCCCTGAGCTGTGGGGAGGCACAGTCCTTCCTTCTGTGGTGGTGGTGCTCCCCAGGGCTGCCCAGGCGGGCTGGTAGCGGGCTGGGTGCTTCCTTAGCTTGGAGGCATAGCCAGCCTGATCCAAATGTTCTCTGAGTCAGTCTGGGGAGCAGCACCTGGTGGGCTTCCAGCAGGCAGGCTGGGGAAACAGTTGGATCAGGCTGGGTGCTGCCTCCGAATTGGGGCAGCAACTGGCCCACTAGCAGCCTGCCCAGGTACCTCTGGGGGTGCCGCTGCCGCAGAGGGAAGAAACGGGACCCTGCACAGCTCAGGGGCTGCACAGCCCACCCGCAGCTCACCACCCAGCTACAGGAGAGGCGGGCAGGCTCCACTGGAAAAAAAAGGATGGGCCCCTCACTGCTTCTACCTTCAGCAGGCACCTGCTGAAGACAGAAGCAGCGAGGGGCCTGATCGTTTTTTTCTGTGAAGCCTGCCCACCTCTCCTGTGGCTGAGGGGTGAGATGATAGTTGCATCTTTGCAATTTGCAATGATGCAAACTCATTTAAAACCCTCAAAACTGGTGCACATGTAATGTAGGATGCCATTAAGCCATACAAATGACATTTTTGTCAAGTGTACAAAGAGTCCTATCATGTTGTCAAAGCCTTCCCTGCTTTCCAAAGTCATGAGGGAATAAAAAATGTTTCTTCTTTCTTTAGAACTTTTGCTTTCTCCTTAAACAAAGGAGAGGTGCATCCTGAGTCAGATCCACCATTTGCAGTTGTCTTGCAGCATTGGGGCCCTGAAGCCCAACCCTGTGGGACAATAGGTGATGTCCATGTTGCCCAGTGAAGCAGATCAGCTGTGCCAGGACACATCCCTGCACAGCTGATCCTGCTTCAAGGATGACATATGTTTATAGCACAGGCAGCTGCCTGTCAATCTTTGGGGGGGGGGGGGGGGTTCCCCGGGCCCCCCCCGTTGCTCCCAGAAGGG